>NC_135908.1:3040166-3283227 GCF_964194155.1 Cetorhinus maximus
CCCATTCCCCTCCTCCTCTCCCCCCGATCCCCTCCTCCTCCTCTCCCCCCTCCTCCTCTCCCCCCTCTCCCCATACACCTCCTCCTCTCCCCCATCCCCCTCCTCCTCTCCCCATTCCCCTCCTCCTCTCCCCGATCCCCTCCTTCTCTCCCCCCCTCCTCTCCCCCCCTCCTCTCCCCATGCACCTCCTCCTCTCCCCCATCCCCCTCCTTCTCTCCCCCATCCCCCTCCTCCTCTCCCCCATCCCCTCTCCTCTCCCCATTCCCCTCCTCCTCTCCCCCCGATCCCCTCCCCTCCTCCTCCTCTACCCCCTCCTCTCCCCATACACCTCCTCCTCTCCCCATCCCCCTCCTCTCCCCCTTCTCCTTTCCCCATCCCCCTCCCTCTTCTCCTTTCCCATCCCCCCTCCCCCTTCTCCTTTCCCATTCCCCATCCCCTGACCACCCTCCTCTCCCCTCCCCTAACCCCTGACCGCCCTCGTCACCACAGTTTGAACACAATCGATTGGTGGTTTCATTAACTGGAGATGTAGCAACTTCTCATCTCTCTGCTAGACAATATGATAGGTATCAAGTCACGTGGGTCATAAGTCAGCTTTCAGGTAATACCTTCCTGTATCTACAGTGCTTCAATCTCATCTGTAAATGTGCATGCATCTTCAACAGGGCAGTTCAAGCCAGGAATCATGTTGTCTTAAACATCCAGGTTTAATGCCACATACCAATTTTACTCATCACCACCTATGTAATCAAGATGTTCATGTGAGGAGTTTTGACAATGATGTATGCCAGCCATGATGCTAATGACTCTTCTAGAATATTGAGGAGATGTAGACTGGAGTCCTCCCTCACACATTGTATATCACAGACTCACCTCACAGCTTTGCCCTAGATCTCATTAGCTCAGAAGATGGTTGCATGCCCAGAGTTCTGATTAATGAGGGAGAATTCTTTAGATAAGTATACTTCCCAGCATGGCCTTAGAGGGCTTGTGTGCAACCAGTGATTGCCATCAAACAGATAAATCCTAGAAGCCGTTAAGAGCATTGCAGTGTTCCCTGTATGGAACAGGGAGCATGAGATCTTCTATGTGCCCCAACACAGAGCATCAACAGGATGCACTTTCAGTCCCCTGGTGTCACATGTAGATGGCTGAATTACATTCAATAGGGAGATTGCAGTGAAGATGCAATACAACGTATGTCAATCTGCTTTAGTATGACATGTTGAAAGAAGAATTATTTTTCGTTTCTGACTAGTAATCCAGAGGTCCAGGCTAATGCTCTGGGAAGACAGGTTCAAATCCCACCACAGCCGCTGGTGGAATTTAAATTCAATTAATAAATCTGGAATATAAAGCTAGTCTCAGCAATGGTGACCATGACAACTATCATTGATTATTGTAAAAACCCATCTGATTCAATGGCGTCCTTGAGGGAAGGAAATCTGCCACCCTTATCTGGTCTGGCCTACACCAATGCGGTTGACTCTTAACTGCCCTCTGAAATGGCCTAGCAAGCCTCACAGTTCAAGGACAATAATTAGGGTTGGGCAACAAATGCTGGCCTTGCCAGTCATGCCCACATCCCATGAAAGAATACATTTTTAAAAGTTGCTTGTTGTTTAAACCCGAAGTTTTCTAAATCAATATATTGGGAGTTTGACCCATGAAAGCCATTTGCTCACTTTTGATTTTCTTTTAAGTCGAAATTGGGCAAAAAAAAATCCTGAAAATTCGAGTGACCCAGTGAGGCAATGGCAGCGAGGGAGTTCAGATAGTATCATAAACAACAACAACAACTTTTATTTTTATAGCACTTTAAAGTAATAAAATGTCCGAAGATGCTTCACAGGAACGTCATAAAACAAAATAAGCCACTTGAGGAGATGTTAGTGCAGATGACCAAAAGCTTGGTCAAAGAGGTAAGTTTTAAAGTTCTTAAAGGAGGAAAGCGAAATAGAGAGGAGGGGGGCTGTAGGGAGGATATTCCAGAGCTTAAGGCCTAGGCAACTGAAGCCATGGCCACCAATGGTGGAGTGATTAAAAACCAGCGATGCTCAGAAGGCCAGAACTAGAGGAGTGCAGAGATCTCATAGGGCTGTGGGGCTGGAGGAGGTTACAGAGACAGAGAGGGGCATGGCCATGGAGGGGTTTGAAATTAAGGATGAGCAACTGAGAATTAAAAAGTCATGTCCAAACCCCAAAACTTAAATTCATTTGAACAGGTCACCTAGATTCACCTGGTCATTTGTTAACTTTTTTATTCTGTCCTAAGATGCTGACTGACATGCTGAGAATTTTTTGATTTTGTTTCAGACCCTGAAGACTCGAGAATCGATCTTTTGGCCTTGGTTACATTATTTGATCTGGGCTAGAGCAGTGACTAGTGTGTCCCTGGGTTATATGAAGGTTTACAACAGTAGTCAAGGCTCTCTCTCGATTTCAGCTAGTGAGCTAACTGAAAGTGCCTGCTGGTGACAATTAAATGAAGGGAAAACTGCACCTGGCCAAGATGTGGCCTCTGATCGTATAGCATTCCAACACATCACTAGCTATCCTCACAACTGAGGCAGTTTGCAGCATAGGTCACCTGTTGTCATTTGTGCAGTGGGTGAAAACTTGGAACGAGAAATATATTTAAAATTCTCAAAAGGTAGTGCCACTTTTGCCTATTTATCTCTGTAATAACTTAACTTAAAAATGTTAGATTTATTTTGTCCTTACACAAATTAATGGCTACAGTTCTTCCTTTGCTTCAGTCTGCAAGTTTAAAGATTGTCTACAGTATATATTTAAACTGAAAAGAATGTTAGCACGCCTGCCAAACAGGTCTCTGCCTGCAGAACACCTGTCTTGTACTAACTGGCATTCACAGTTTGGTTCCTTTCTATGGATGTTTTCAGCCTGGACTGACCAAAGATGGAGAGGCAGCTCTAGTCTGTAAACCGTGGCTCAGTGGGTGGCACTCTCATTTAAAAGTCAGAGTTTGTGCGTTCAAGTCCCACTACTGAACAAAGTATTTAGGTTTACACTGTAAGAGATTGCTGAGCTGTTGGAGTTGCCATCCTTTGGGCAAGACAATGAACTGAGGCCACCTCTGAAGATCCCATGGCATTATTTCAAAGGAGAGCAGGGGCGTTATCCCCTGGTGTCCTGGCCAATATTTATCCCTCACACACAAATAAATAGAGATAATCTGGTCACTAATGCATTGTTCTGTTCAAATGGCTGCTACATTTCCTATATTATAATGGTGATGACACTTCAGGCATCCTTCATTGGCTGTAAACTGTTTGGAGATCCATAAAGTCATGAAAGATATTACATAAATGGAAGTCATTATTTTAAGTGAAGTAAGAAGGAAAACGAGGAAGAATAGTCAGCGAGACTTGCACAGTTCAGCTCCAGATATAGAAACTATTTCATTAAGAAGTTGCAGCATTTTGCTCCCAAATGATGTTCTCCATCTAGTCCAAAATGAATAAATGCAGGAAGTGCATAAAATGGTGATAGCTAAAAATTGTTATTGAACTTCAAAAGCCATATGAAGATTTTATGTTTACTGATAGGCAGAGTTTAGTTTGGTGTTTCATCATTGTGGGGGGTTAGGGGATGTTTTGTATATAGTACCTTTTTTGTTGCATTGATGCATGAAGTCTTTTGCAAAATGAAGGATTATAATGTATGATATATGAAAGATAACTGTATAATTAAAAGCAACAGAAAATAAACACATGTTTTGAATCTGGATTCAGACACGGAATAAGCAGGCAGGGTCTGCAGTCACATCTGCTTCCATCATAATTTGACCTGAAATAGCAACAATTGTTTACTTCAAGTTCCATCCTGGAGGCATGCATGATCAATGACACCAAAATTAAATTATATGTTTTTGAAAGCAGGCTAGACTAACATTAAACATTGGGTATCAGACATCAGCAATGCTGGCTGATAAGGTGCACTAATAATCAAAATAAAAATTCTGTGCAATGACTATTGTTCAAAAGTCCACTTTAATGTCTTTCCCAATCACGAGTGTGATCATTTCTCATATCCTGCTAATATGAACTATTAATTCTATTTCTGTTCCTATAAACATAATATGATACTCTTATTTTTAATACATTTCAAGATCACTTAAAGAGTGCAGTGTCCAGCTCTGGTCACTGAGCTGCATGGAAGGTATTTCAAAGCACTGGAGGCAGCATGGACAAGAGCCAGAAGGCTTGGTCCTATCTTCAAGAGATGGATGTATGAGGATAGAGTGGATAAACTTTGTCTTATCAGCCATAAAAAGCGCAGCCTCAGAGATAAACGTCAGCAACATAGCGATATAAGTAAACCCAGAACATTGTCAATTAAAACATGACTCAAATTACTGACTGGGAAATAGAACCATAGAATGATACAGCACAAAAAGGCCATTTAACCATCATACCTGTGTCAGCTCTTTGAAAGGCCTATCCAATTAGTCGAGCTCCCCTGATCTTTCCCCATAGCCCTGCAATTTATTCCCCTTCAAGTATTTATCCAATTCTCTTTTGAAATGCATCATTCAGTCTGCTTCCACCGCCCTATCAGGCAGTGTATTACAGATTGTAATAACTCATTGCATCACAAAAACCACTCCTTTAGCACAGATGCCAGGAAGCTTTTCACACTACGAGTACTCAACACTTGAGTTTCAGGCACATTGTGGAAATGAAATCCTGAGATGATTTTTTTTTAAAAATACTTGAATTGGGAATGCAGGGAAAGTGTAGGATGTTTTTAGATGGATGAGCTGAATTACCCACCTCATCTGTATTTATCTTTTAATCTCGTCTTAACATAGCAAACAATTTCCTGTGATTGCCATTTCCAGTTAAAATGTGTTTAAGTTTTTCTAGAGAGTGATCAAAGGAAATTTTCCAGCTACATTTACAAAGTCACGAAAACAGACACCAGGGGAAATCGCTCTTTCCCCCACAACGTTCCTTAAATTTTCCTCATTTTGGCAACAATTTTGGGGGAACAGTGAGGAGGGAGTAAAATAACATATTGCACTTTAAAGATACAAATTTGACTAAAAGGGTCAATAAAACAATCTCGGATTAAAAACCCCTTTGCAGTTCTCCCAGTGACACAACGGTACAGAGTTAACATAGACTATAAAGTGTTACGATTCAGAAAGCTGATTTGACCCATTTCAGCAACCTTCAGGTACATTTAACTCCCATAATTTCAGGAAATTTTATTTTGAATAATACTAAGATTTTTACCTTGATTATCTGAATTTGGTAAGGTGAGGTAGTTAGCCATAGTTCACAAAGGGCCATACGCATCTCTCTCTACTAGTGAGACACATAGATTAATAAAGTGTACTAATAATCAAAATAAAAAGGTGAGGAGGCAGGCCTCCCATGAACTACCACAGCCAATATGGGGCATTGAACCTGCACCATTGGTGTCATTCTGCATTGCACTCTAGCTAACTGAGCTAATCAAGCCCCCACTCTAACTTTGGTTAATTATTTAAAATATGAAATATGTCAAAATACATAGGGCCATCAAAAAAGGAGGAAACCAATTAGACCCTCAAGCCTGTTCTGCCATTCAATGGGATCATGGCTGATCAGCAACCTAACTCCATATACCCCATATCCCTTAATATCTTTAATAGATTTTTGTTAACCAAGCTCATCTTTCACACACTAAAATTAAGCAAATAATTCTGGAAAAAAAAGTCATAAAAAAAGAATTTGGAGCTATGCGAGCAAAGAAAAGATCAACAAGGGTGCGGTTATACTCTGTGAATCATGACAGTCAGAGACTGGAGTTATATCCTTCTACACAGATGAACATGTTGCACTTTGAAAACCATTCCTCACAACCATGACATTAACATGATCGCATGCGATTATGAATGTTCAACAAAACAAACTCACGAAACCATGAACAATCGGAATTGAAGAAAAGTAAAGGTTTGCATAAAGCACTATTATTTTTTGAGGCAGACAGCAACCTCAATGTTTCCGATCATCAATATGCTGCATGGTCTTCCATGCTGTTCCTCTGTACCCAGACACAGAGTTGGAGTTACATTCCATGTTCTCTGAAGCACCCGGGAACATTTTTGCTATGTTTACCACATAAATACAAGGGACAGGATTTAATACCCTCCCCCGAGGCAAGGGTGGTGACGGGTGAGACATTTCATCCAACGGGCAGGCGGGGACTCCGTCAACTTCCCACCTCTGCCCAAATTAAGTCCGGGCAAGAAGGAGCATGGGTGGCATTCCCACCCCGACACCAATTGAGGCCCGTAAGTGGGCAATTAAGTTACTCAACCCGCCACCGCTGGTCGTCATCCAGCAGCGAGCAGGGGTCTCGTCATTTGGGGAAACCCAAAAAGCAAACCCTGTCGAGTTTGCTTGCAGGCTTCTGGGGTGGTGCTGGGGGTGTGTTGGTGCGGGTGTACCTTGTTGTGAGGCGCTCAGTGACTGATCAAGAGACCCGACACCAGGAAGTAGTGCGGGGGCGGGGGGTGGGGGAAGCGGGTTGGAGAGCCACAAAGTCACTCCCTGGCGAAACTCTAATTGCCTACGGAAGGATTCAAAGAGAAGTATCGAAATCTCATGTCCTGGAAAGCATTCCTCCCAGGCCCACTAAAAAGAGATTATCTTGGTCATTCATTTCATTATTGATTGTGTTCTGCACAAAATTACTTCTTGATTGTGCCTAGTTAGTCGATGTTGCAGTTCATTTTAATTGACTGTGATGTGAAATGCTTCTGAGAGGTGCGAGAGATGTGGTAAATCACGGCAGCAATTGTCGGAAACACTTGTGAGCTTGTGTACATAAAGATCCCACAGCAATGTGACAATGACCAGACAATTTCTTTTACTGATGTTGGTTGAAGGGTAATATTGGCTCGGGCACTTGGCAGAACCCCTGCCCGCCCTTCTTCAAAATAGAGCCATGAGATCATTAATGTCTACCTGAAAGGCAAGATGGGGTCTTGCTTTAATATCTCATGCGCTCCCTCAGTACTGGTAGTGGAATGTCAGCCTCAACTCTATGCTCCAGTCTCGGGAGTGAGACTTAATCCTAAGCCATTCAGTCTCAGAGGCAAGAGCACTAACCACTGAGCCACAGCATACACTAAAAGCATAGCTGCCAATTACATTGCACAGATACTAAAGCACAGAAACAGCCCATTCAGCCCAACCAGTGTTTATGATCTACTCAAACCTTCTCCCATTTTTCCTCATCTAAATCTACTATCATAACCTTCTGTTCTCTTCTCCCTCATATGTTTGTCTAGCCTTCCCCAAAATGCATCTATGCTATTTGCTTTAACCACTCCCTGTAGTAGTGCTTCCACATTCTTACTACGGAATTATTTATCATATCATTACTTATCATGGCAATCTAGACATGCCACCATTGCCTGAATCTGTATTCACTGAACTTAGCAACTCACGCAGTAGAGTTCAGCTATAATGACACCATATATACCCAAATAAATTATGTTGCCATGGTATTCCCTCTAGGCCCTGCTCTCACTAACATTTTCACTGGTTTCCGTGAGAAGCAAGTTTTTGATGGAATGACCTCTAACCTCCTACCCCGTGCATATTTTCAATACGTGGATGAGTACATTTGCTATATTCGAATCTGCGGCTGCATGGAAAAATTTCCTAACACACCTTAATGCGCTCCATCCTGTGCTCAAATTCACCATTGAAATGGTGCAGCCTAACAAGCTCCCTTTCCTCGACATGCTAGGTGAGAAACCTGCCAATGGATTCTCTAATACCGTCTACCTCAAGCCTACCTTCATTGGTCAATATACGCATCGGGATTCATGCAGCTCCATATTAGGATTGGCTTTAATAGCAACCTCGCAAAAAAGCCTCGAACTATTCGCTCACCATGCAAGCTTGATACTGAAATAGGCTGCATCAAAGCCATCCTGCAGGATAATGGCTACCCCAATCAGATCGTTGCTTGCTTCTTTTGCTCAAACTCATAAATGAGCCTAAGGCCTACACTACAGTGCTGCAAGGTGCTCAGTCTACCTCAGATTACCCTGGAAGGGCAAAGTGCCTCAAAGATTTGAGCAACAGGTGAAGTTAGCTGTATCATGCTGCTACTATAGAGTATTAACACGAGTGGTATTCTCCACCAACAGGATGCTGCCTTCAAACCAAAAAGGCATTCTGCCTGCCACACAAATGATTAATGTGGCATATGATTTTCACTGCCGGTGTGATGCCAGGTATGTAGGCTGTCTGTCCCAATGGCTGGTGGATCGCATCAAACAGCACGTCCTTTCGGCTATTTGCAATACACAGAGTACTGACCATATTCAACCAGCCTATGCTGCTTAGTGTCCAACATTTGATGCAATTCCGTGATTGGACAGAACTTACTGAACAATCCCAAGTGCACTAAGAATTATACTAACAAATTTAGGATTCAGTCAACTTCACAGTCACTTACACTGGCTAGAAGCCATGTATGCTCATATGCCATGCCCTTTTTTCTGCAAGCAGAAAGAACACATCCAGGCATTACTCCCTTTTCAAAAGCCTGAGGGACAGCTGTTCTCTGGTGCATTCCCCATGACAATGCCTCCACCAGAGTCCACCTGCCAATCAATCAGCATCCTTTTTCTCATGCAATATAAATTGCTGTTCCCTTTGACATTTGGTATTCTTTCATTTGTCCTGATGAATGCGAGATGAAAAGCTTTGACAGCGTACCTCTTTTTCAGCAATGTTCTTCCCATTCTTTGGATAAAGAAGTTTCTTCTGAATTCCGTATTGGATTTCTTGGTGACTATCTGATGGCCTATAATTATGGTCTCCCTCACATTCTCTCTGTATCCACTTGGTCAAAACCTTTCATAATTTTAAAGACCTCTATTAGGTCACCCCTCAGCCTTCTTTTTTTCAAGAGAAAAGGAACCCAGCCTTTCCTTTGTATATCTACACATTTCTGGTGTCATCTTTGTAAATCTTCCCTGCAACCTCTCCTGTGCCTCCAAATCCTTTTTGTAATAAGGCATGCAGTACTGTAGGTGTCCTCTAACCAAGGTTCTACACAGGTTTAGCATAACTTCCCTACTTTTCAATTCTATTGGTCTGGAAATAAAGTCTAGTGTTTGATTTGGTTTTCGTATAGTCTTGCTCGCCTGTGGAGCAGCTTTCAGTGATCCGTGTATACTCAGAGATTCCTTTGTTCAGCTACCCCACCTAGACTTGCACCTTCCAAATAACGTGCCCACCCTATCTTTCCCATCAAAATGTACAACCTCACATTTATCTATGCTGAACTTAACTTGTCAATTATTTGCCCATTCTGCAAATTTATTAATTTGTTGCAGTCCTCTTCAGCATTGACTATCTCACCCACCCCCCTTGAAATTTGGTGTCGTCTGGAAATTTAGAAATTGTGTTTTTGAATCCAAAGACCAAATTGTTAATGATGAACAATGGAAGGGCAGGATACACGCAGAGCACATTGCCCCAGTTACAGCAGTAGGGGTGGGGGTGGCCACAGAAGAGGCCGTGGGAGCACCACCACCTGGAAGTTCCACTCCAAGTCACTCACCATCCTGACTTGGAAACATATCGGCCGTTCCTTCACTGTGGCTGGGTCAAAATCCTGGAACTCCCTCCCTAACAGCACTGTGGGTGTACCTACACCACATGGACTGCAGCGGTTCAAGAAGGAAGCTCACCACCACCTTCTCAAGGGGCAATTAGGGATGGGCAATAAATCTTGGCCCAGCCAGCAAAGCCCAAATCCCGTGAATGAATAAAAAAAAAGTGGTACATTTTGGATTTTCAATTCTCCTGAGCGCAATCCTGCAAACCATTTCTCCCCCCTCCCCACTTTAAAAGTGGGGAAGAGAACCTTGGACCAGCTCTCTGGTCCTGGCTGATATCAGGTGTGTGCTCTCTCTCTCTCTCTCTCTATCTCGCGTGACAGTCAGGGCCTGAGTTATGCCTTCCGACAATCCCTCTAACTGGGTGTGTTGTGATAAGGAAGAACTGCTGTTTTCTCTCTCGCTTCGTGCGCCCAGAGCCGCACGCAACAGCAGTGTTTAACCTCTTAAATAATTAGCGAAATATTCCTCTCCACCCCTTCACTCCTTAGCACGCTAATACGTAAATACTCTAAACACACACAATATTACAGAAAGGAGAACTTAGCGTTTAAAAAAAAACTAAAATCCTTCCAACACGTGTTAATATGCACACGTTTGTCGGAAATGGGACCTAGAGGAGGACTGATAGCCTAAACACGCTGCTGCGGGATGAATTTACCGTTTGCATTCCACGGGCAAAATAAATCTCTCTCTCCCCCATCAATAAAAACGTACAATTTAATACAGGATTTCAACTTCCCCCAGCTTCACCTCTTTCTCACTGAGTCAGTTTCACTGAAGAATGGGGGTTGCAAATCATCCAATATTCGTTCATTTCAACCCCTCTCGCCCGAAAACATGGATCAAATCCCCTTTTCCCCTTCAATAAAAACGCTCCAATTGAATCAAATTATTGCTGAGCCAGTTTCACACATTGGCTTGTTCCCGATACGAGGTGAGGTTCTTTTTAACTTGGCAACGAAAGGCGATCTTTGGCTGAATAATGCAAGTTTCTCGACAGAAACGAGATACTTAAAGCGATTTTTTTTTTAAACGAAGCAACATCGAAATATGTTCCCACAATTGATTTCGGTTCAAGGAATTGGTAAGAAAAAAAAAATATCTTGTCATATGCGGGAGCCTCCAGAACAAAAGTGGATTTTAATTTAAATCGCGTGCGCTCATCGAGCAATTTTCAAGCTAATTATTAGAAAATAATGATAATATTGCACACCTGTAATTTGGGAATTTGTCGAACGCCTCGCCAATTTGATTTTGCATTAAAATGAAACAGCATTAAACTAAATAAAACAATCCAGGTGATTCCCAACCCCGTCTTGTCTGGCGTGGTGTATACTAACTTTGTGATCTTTACAGAACAAAATTATTAATTTTTTTTTTTAATTACACATTTCAGAATAATCAACCCACCCAGCCATGGAAAAATGCAAACGCGAGACCACCAACAAAGGGGGAATAAAGTAAACGGACAAATGTTTTGTTTTTTTAAAAAAAAGTGATATCGTGTTTCCAAAAAAAAAAATTCCTCTGTCTAGTCTCTTAGAAGTTAGTAAGTTTTTTAAACTTGCGTGCAAAGGATTCAAAGTTCATTGTGGATTTTTTTGCCTATAGGTAAACCCTAAGCTGGAGAGGCTTCGCACGCGACCATTAACCAATCAGGTGCTGTACTTGCAATTTTTTTTTAAAAAAAGTTATATATGTACAGTCCAGGATAGTTCCAATTGCCCATTGTTCATCAATGAACTAGAAACATGTTTGTGATAATGCAAGAGACAAGGTGTGAAAGATGTGTGTCAGTGAGGGCATTTTTGGGGGTCGTTTGAAGGGTTGCGTGTCATTAGAGTGAACACCTGGGAATTATTTTTTTTAAGTATTAAAAAGCCAATACGTTTCCGTTCACTTTGATCATTTGATTTAAAAAAAAGGTGTCACAGGCTAGTGCACTAAGCCGTTTACACAGGATACATGATCATGAGGATAAAGTTTATATTGGAGCAGGCAGTTGACCTGAAAACTCAGGAAGGGCCAAGTCAGAATGAGTAATTGGTCAGGGACTTGAGGATACAGAACATAGATCATCACCAGGAAAGAGTTCCTTTTTGTGCTACGTATTGGACCTATTCTTCATGAAGACTATTATAATTTAATAGCACCAAGGGTACATGGGAAGTTTCTCCAGCTCCCCATTAAATAAGTTGTTTGTCCTACAAATGGGGCACGTGGTGCAACACAAAATGATTCAATGGTTGGTGTCAATTTTAATTTTAAATGGAAGGACAGGAATTGCCACACTTGTTCCCTGCCAAACTATGTTTTTCCTATATCCCGAAACTATACAGATTGTATTACACAGAATATTCAGCACATAAATAGCCATTCAGTCCATCCCATCCTTTCTGCTCCACTTAAACCTCCTGTCATGATCAAAAGACAGGAAGGAATATATATATTTATTATATATCTATATCATCTTGGTTACTTTATAAACTCACTACTTTTTAAAAAGTAGACAAATGGCTGGGCTGTTAAAATAGCCACAGCTGACTACATGATGGTAGTTCTGGAAGTTTCTGAGCAGTTTAAAAAATGTACAAAGGCTAACTCATCAAACTCCTGGAATGTAACACTCTTTGCATTGTATAAGCATTCCAGCCAAGCCAACACAAAGGGCTAGTAGACGAAACATCTGCACCAGCCAGCGCTGGACAAAGGCAGAGCTATTGGGACTCTTCATCTTCAACATTGCACTAATAGTTCTACAGTTATCTACTCGAAACACAATGGGTTTTAACAAGGAGCCCTTGTGAGCTGATTAGCTCAACCTGAATCTGCCCTGTCACATGACTGAGACTGGCATGGTTTGAATTGCTTTAATTGAAAAGCTTTTGAGTTATACCTTCAGTCACTGTTTAGCCTCAGAAGAGAAGCAGGACTCCAGGCTAGCAGCCTCCCTTTGTCTACCATTTACCACCAAACAGGTAACAACAGAAAGAGGTCTGCCCAGAGGATTGGATCACTCCAAAACTGAAGGGTTGGGGGAAATACGCCACCAGTTATAAAGGGGGAAATCAGAAATCAAAAACACCTTTCTGTATATGGACGGTAGTGAGTGGAGAAATGACGGCTGTCATTAAACCCCCTCCTGTCCGTAACACTCCTCTCCCCTTCTTTATTTAACTATCTTCATAGTGCTCTATCCCTTTCCCCCTCATGTGCTTATTTAGCTTCTCCTTAAGTACCACTATGCTATTTAACTCAATTATTTCCTATGGTAGCAAGTTCCACTTTCCCACCACTCATTGGATAAAGATGCCTTTCTAAATTCCCGACTGGGTTTCTTGCTGGTTATCTTACATTGATGGTCTCTAGTTTTAGTCTTTCTGGCAGTGGAGACAATGTATCTACTCTATCAAAACCCATCATAATTTTAAAGATCACAATAAGGTCCCCTTCAGCCTTTTTTCAAGAGAAAAGAGATCCAGCCTGTTTAACCTAACCTGGATAGATAGGTTGTTATATTAAGCTTTAGATTACTGGAGCTCCAGGTCATTGTCAACTCCTTCTCTGAAGCATATGAGAAAATGGACCTTTAACTAAACACCAAGAAAAATAAGGCCCTCTTCCAACCAGCTCTTACAGCAAAACACCTCCCCTTGTCGATTAAGAAATCCTGGAAAATGTGGATCATTTTTTTGTATCTTGGAAGCCTCCTCTCGCCGAAGGCAGACATAAACATTGAAATTCATCACCATCTCCAATGTGCCAGGTTAGTCTTTGGCCCACTAAGGAAAAGGCTGTTTGAGGAGTAGGATCTCAAATGCAAGACTAAGGTCATGATTTACTGGGCAGCAGTGATCTCCGTGCTCCTATATGCTTTGGAGGCTTGGACAACCCACAGCTGGCACCTCAAAGCACAGAAGAAGTGCCACCACTGATGCCTTTGCAAGATCCTTCAAATCCGGTGGCAAGAAAGGTGGTCCAACAGCAGTGTCATCTCCCAAGCTGACTTGCCCATCATAGAAATGCTAATCGCTCAAAGCCGACTCCGCTGGGTGGGACATGTCGTTCATAAGTCTGACAGCAGACTCCCAAAGCAACTGTTCTGCTCTGAACTCAGTCATGGCGGGAAACTCCCGGGAGAACAATAGAAATGCTTTAGGGATGTCCTCAAAGCATCTCTGAAGAGGTTAAATGCACCTGCCGACTCATGGGAGTCCCTGGCTTGTGACCAACCAAAATATAGATGGCTCATTCGGGAAGGCACCAAGCACATCGAGAGACATCATCGGGAACGTACAGAGGTGAAGTCGAGGCATCAGAGGGAGCGCACAACTTCCAAACAATTCATCTACCCAACCCTTCCAAGCACCACCTGCAAATCGTGCATTAGGCTTATCAGCCATTTCTGAGTCCATTGAACTGAAGTGGAAGCAAGTCATCCTCGATCCTGAGAGACTGTCTAAGAAGAAGGAGAAGAGTCCAAGGAAATTCCTGTCTCCCAGGTCTGACTAGCTTTTAGCTCACAATGATGCTGAATCAAATTTTAATTGGCATAACGCACAATGTTAGGAGTGGCAAACACACACAATATCAGAGTGAGCAGAACACACAATGCTGGAAGTGTCTAGAATGCACATTAGGTTAGGAATGGGTTTATTATTGTGTTTTTATTACAAAACTAAATTAAATACTGTGCTAAATTCATCAGCTAATCCAACCACATCTGCACTGGCTCGACCACGTTCTTCAGATGGATGGCTCCCATGGCCACTGGGTCATGACCTACTGCGCGTCCGTACCTCCACTACAAGTACACCTGCAAGCAAGATATGAAGATGAAGGATATTGATGCTGATAACTGTTAGGCAGTCACTGATGAATGTGACCTCTGGAGGCTGACTATTTGCTAGGGCATTGGAAGAGATGAGCAGAAATGTAAGCTCTGCTGGCTGAAAAGAGGACTGTGAGGAAACAGAGGCCAGAAAATCATGCACATTCTCAGACCACTGCCTTCCTCTGCAGCAAATGTGACAGAGTGGGGGTTCTGAGCCACATCAGGCGATGCTTAATAAAGAATTGACCACCATGGCATAAACTATTGTCTTACGAGATGGAAGGCTGCCACAGATTACAGGTTAAATTAAATACTCAATTCACTTTTAATTAGAAATAAAACAGAGGGCTGAATAACCTACTCTTTTTCCCACGTCCCTAATTCTGTGATCACTTTGTTGTTCTTTGCCTTCTCATTCTCAGTCCCCTTTTACCATTACGTTGTGGTTTGACTGAATCTAACTTTTAATTCACCTACCTTCTTTATTGCTTCTTCCTCTTGAATCCTATTGTTCAATTTCAAGGCGTGAGAAACCTTCTCACAAAAAATACTTTTTTTTAAACATTGTCAGAAAAGCAGATTTAATGTTTGGTTTCTGATGAAGGATTACACACCCAAACCATCATAACCCAACTTTTACCTCTACAGCCACTGGCTTAACCTGCCATGTATTTCCAGAATTCTCTTGTTTTTATTTCAATGTTTTGAGTTTTCAGTGTGTTCAGAGTCCGGTCTATTTAAGGCAAGCCAGGCTTGCTGTAAATGCGGCTAAGTCCATCTCTAGGCATGTTTGTATGCTTTAAACATGGAGGAGAGCTCATATAGCCACACAGTCACCCAGATCCAACAGCTCCCAGGACAAATAAACTCACCCACAGTCCTGGAAGGGTTAATTTTTTTCAGAAGAATCTACTGAAAAATCATGTTATAGTCATTATTTTTAAAGAATTGCTACAAGCTCTGCAATAGTTGAAGCATTAGATGAGGTTGTTAAGCATTTGACTTTGATTTTTGCACAGATCAATGACAGAAAGATAAATGTGAAACTGTCTCCACGATGAGAGTTGGAATAGCCTCCTGGCAAAGTGATAAGGCGTTTATTTTACACCTGGCCTAAGCTGTAGTCCCAGTCCAGGGTGATGTATCGTCCTACTCAAGCGGTTTGGTATTTTTCAGTTTGCACCTTGATGCTGTCCCTTTGATGAGCAAGACAACACTGGTGTCCTGGCCAATACTTACCCCTCGATCAATATCACAAAAATAGACGTTCTGATCATTACCACATTGCTATTTGTGGGAGCTTGCTTTGTGCATATTGGCTGGCTGCATTTCCTACAATGAAACAGTGACTACAACTCAAAAAGCACTTCATTGACTGTAAAGCATCGTGAAAGGTGTTATGTAAATGAAAGTCGTATTTTTCTACTTTTTGCTTGCTGTCCATTCTCTTATTTTCTATTTTCTTGATCAATAAGTTGTTCTGGTTGTCAGCTGTTCCATGGTCTTCCCCATTTCTGACAGCCCTTTTGTGTCTTCCTCCTTCTCCGGACTTCAGCTGCCTGGGTCCTAGAATTTCCTCTCTCAACCTCTCTGCCTCTCTCCTCCTTTGAGATGACCTTTAAAACCTACTCCTTTAACCAAGCTTTTGGTCACCCATCTTGATAATTCCTTTTGTGGCTCTCTGTCAAACTTTGTTAGATAAAGATCCTGGAGATCACCGTGGGATGTTTTACTACAGTGAAAAATTGATTTTATCTAGTGTCATTAATACAAAAAAACGTCCCAGGGCACTTTAAGGTGTCAAACAAAACTACATTAAAAGCACTATATAAACGTAAGTTGTTCTCTCAGAAGGATTAGCCTGACCAATTGATTCATACCTTCTGTCCCCACATCATATTATTATTTACATTTAAATATTAATTTTTAGTATGAGCCACTAGTTTTCATAAATAGTTCAAGCATCACTTGCTGAATCATCATTTGAAACTTGATGTCTCGCATTGTACATTAGCTTATCCTTCACCAAATATATACTCTGTCTATAATAAAAGAAATATATTGTGGATACTGGAAATCTGAAATAAAAACAGAAAATGCTGGAAAAATTCAGCAAGTCTGGCAGCATCTGTGGAGAGAGAAACAGAATTAACGTTTCCAGCCCATATGAATCTTCTTCATATCCTGTCTGCCTGGCTCAGTTAAGACAAAAAGGTGATCCGTGCATCAAATTGCTCAGGCACAAACCTTAAAAACAGCTACCGGAATTCTGTTGTTTCTTGGTAACATTTACCTGCCCCATACCTTCTAATGTAATCAATCTGTACAATATCCAACATTTCTCAGTCATCCTTACTGCTGAATTTTATGCTTTGAAACTACAGGTTAGAGAGGCCCTGGGAGAAGGTATATAATTTCTCTAATGTCATGAAGCTCTACCCATTGATATTGCGTATGGGAACAATGGATTGTGTATAATTTGCGAATTTCTAGCCTCTTGCCAGGATGTCGATGTTGAATTCCACCCCAAGCTGAAAAGCCAAGTGCTACACACTACCAAGGGTTAAAAAGAGTAGAGGTCAAAGTAAATCAGGAAGTGGTGATTAAAAACCTTGACAAGTTTTAATATTGAAAGCCAATTTTGGAGCGAGAGATTTGCATAGAAGGGGGCTCTTGGAAAGAGCTATCCAATTAATTCTACTGCCCAAGCCCTTTCATCATAGCCCGGCAAAAATTTCCTCCCTCAAGCACTTATTCAATTCTCTTTGGAAAATAACCATTGAATATGCTTCCACCATCTTTTCACTCATTGCATTCCAGATTATCAAAACTCGCTGTGTAAAAAAAAAACCTACATCACCTCTATTTTGTCAGTTACCTTAAATCTAAGTACTCTGCTGACTGACTAATCTGGATGGAAAACATCTGTAGGGCTGTGGGAAAACAGCAAGTTAGTGCAACTAGTTAGATAGCTCTGTCAAAGAGCCAGCACAGGCAAGGTGGGACCACCCCCCCTTAAACCAGCTTATATTTCACCTCTCTTCCAATTTTACTTAGTTCTGTTGAAGGGTCATTCGGACTTGAAACGTTAACTGTGTTTCTCTCCACAGTTGCTGCAGACCTGCTGAGTTTTTCCAGGTATTTTTGTTTTTGTTTTGGATTTCCAGCATCCGCAGTTTTTTGCTTTTATACTTCAAAGGTACTTTGGCTTTAAAGTGCTTTTGGGACACCCTGAAGGTTGTGAAAGGCACTGTATAAATGCAAGTTCTTTCTTTATCTTCAATGATATAACACAGTTCCAAATGATTGAGTTATGAGGAAATTACAATATCAAGGGGCTCTGATGTCATAAAACACAAGTAGTTCATAAACATCACCTGAATCATAAAACAAATGCACCTTGTAACTCACTATTTTTCATTGTTATTTTGACAAGACAATGGAACATTGTTTAAGGCAATAGGTCAGAAAGGAGAATGGAGTGAGATTTGCACAAAGCAGGTTGACTTTTCAACATTGAATAAATCATCACCTACAGCACTGAAATAAGAGACTGTAATATGAGAAAATAATATTTTGACATCATATGCTGGATAAATTCTTTCCTTTGTTTTCATTGTTGTAATCAGCCAATCCTTCAGAAATTTTCTTTATAAAATGTTGTACAAAGAGGAACATGTAAATGGTTATCTTGCACCTAGGCCCCTCAGCTATATTTGCTTTTTTGCATGTTCTTTTTATTAAATTCATTCATGGGATGAGGGCGTCACTGGCAAGGCTGCATTTATTGTCCAGCCCTAATTGCCCTTGAGAAGGTAGTGGTGAGCCGCCTTCTTGAACCACTACAGTACATGTGGTGAAGATGCTCCCACTGTTAGGGATGGAGTTCCAGGATCTTGACCTACTGACACTGAAGAAATGGCAATTTGTATCTGAATCAGGATGGTCTCTTAATTGAAGGGGAACTTGGAGGTGCTGGTAGTCCCATGTATCTGCTGCCCTTGTCCTTCTGGGTGGTAGAGATTGAGGGTTTGGGAAGTGCTGTTGAAGGAGCCTTGGCAAGTTGCTGCAGTGCACCTTCTAGGGGATACACACTGCAGTCATGGTGTACTGGTGGTGGAGGGAGTGAATGCTTAAGATGCCAATCAAGGATGGCGTCGAGCTCCTTGAGTATTATTGGAGTTGCACTCATCTAAGCAAGTGGAGAGTATTCCATCACACTCCTGTGCCCATTAGATTATGGAAAGGCTTTGGGGAATCAGGAGGTGAGTCACTCGCTAGAAAAGCAGCCTCTGATCTTCTATTTTAGCCACAATATTTATATGGCTGGTTCAGTTCAGTTTCTAATGATGATGGTGGAGGATTCAGCGATTGTAATGCCATTGAAGAGATGGTTAGATTCTGTCCTGCTGGAGATGATTATTGCCTGGCACTTATGTAGTGCAAATGTTAACTTGTCACTTATCAGCCCAAGCCTGAATATTGTCCAGATGTTAATACATGTGGACATGGACTGCTTCAGTAT
This sequence comes from Cetorhinus maximus, assembly GCF_964194155.1. Classification (NCBI taxonomy): domain Eukaryota; kingdom Metazoa; phylum Chordata; class Chondrichthyes; order Lamniformes; family Cetorhinidae; genus Cetorhinus; species Cetorhinus maximus. The sequence continues at coordinate 3,059,187 of NC_135908.1, forward strand.
CTGAGAATTAGAAAAGTACTGAACATTCTGTGAACATCAGCAAATATCCCCAATTCTGACTTTATGATAGAGGGAAGGTCATTGAGGAAGCGGCTGAAGATGGTTGGGCCTCGGACACTGCCCTGAGGAACTTCTTTAATAACCACAACCAACTTCCTTTGTGCTAGAAACAAAAATAAAAACAAAAAACTACTGCGGATGCTGGAAATCCAAAACAAAAACAGAATTACCTGGAAAAACTCAGCAGGTCTGGCAGCATCGGCGGAGAAGAAAAGAGTTGACGTTTCGAGTCCTCATGACCCTTCAACAGAACTGAATAAAATTAGGAGAGGGGTGAAATATAAGCTGGTTTAAGGTGGGGTGGGGGGGGTGGGGGGAGGGGAGAGAAGTTGCGGGGGGGGCGGGGTGGTTGTAGGGACAAGCAAGCAGTGATAGGAGCAGATAATCAAAAGATGTCACATACAAAGGAACAAAGGTGTTAAAGGTGGTGATATTATCTAAGAGAATGTGCTAATTAAGAATGGATGGCAGGACACTCAAGGTACAGCTCTAGTGGGGGTGGGGTGGAAAGACTGACAGGGCATTACAGGTATAGATTTAAAAATAATGGAAATAGGTGGGAAAAGAAAAATCTATATAAATTATTGGAAAAAACAAAAGGGAAGGGGAAGAAACAGAAAGGGGGTGGGGATGGAGGAGGGAGTTCAAGATCTAAAGTTGTTGAATTCAATATTTAGTGCTAGGTATGACTTCAATCGGTGGAGAGTTTTTCCCTGATTCCCATTGACTTCAATCTTACTACCTTAAGCTCCTTGATGCCACTCAGTCAAATGCTGCCTTGATGTCAAGGGCAGTCACTTCACCTCACCTCTGGAATTCAACTCTTTTGTCCATGTTTGGGCTAAGGTTTTAATGAGATCAGGTGCTGAGTGGTTCTGGCAGAACCCAAACCAAGTAACATTAGGCAGGTTATTGGTGAATAAGTGTTGTTTGATAGTGGTGTTGATGACCCCTTCCATCACTTTGCTGATGATTGAGAGCAGACTGGTATGGTGGTAATTGGACAGATTGGATTTGTCCTGCATGTTATGGACAGGAAATATGCAGGCAATTTTCCACTTTTTTGGGTGGCTGCCAGTGTAGTAGCTGTACTGGAACAGCTTGGCTGGAGTCAAGGCTGTTTTTAGAGCACGAGTCATCAGCACTACAGCTGGCATGTTGTCAGGATCCTTACCCTTTCTGAGCCCAGTGCACTCAGCCATTTCTTGGTATCATGTGGAGTGCATCGATTTGGCTGAAGACTGGCATCTGTGTTGGTGGGGACCTCAGGAGGATGCCAAGATGGATCATTCCCCCCAGCATTTCTGGCTGAAGAAGGTTGCAAGCTTTAACCTTGTCTTTGGCATTCGTACTGGGTTCTGCCATCATTGAGAATGAAGTTGTTCATGGAGTCTCCTCCTCCCATTCAGTGCATTCCTCTGACTCGGGCCAATTGTGCATGTTCCTCCTTCAGCTGCTGGAACTCCCTCAGTAAACCCAGAATATATAGTATCTCCCTTCCTAACAGCACTGTGGCTGTACCTACTCCACATGGACTGCCATGGCTCAAGAAGGCAGCTCACCAGCACCTTCTCAAGTGAAATTACAGGTGGGCAACAACATGGCCTAGCCAGCAAAACCCACATCCCATGAAAGAATACATTTAAAAATCAATCAAATTAAATGACAAATGTATTTTTCAAAATGGAAATAAAATACAGTATTCTTAAGACAGTCCAACTTCAAGCATTGATTTCAGCCTGAAATTCCCAAGCAGTTACCATCACCCTCTGTATCTAGTTATAAATTGCTGGGGTCAATTACCTGGTTTTGGCTATAGGGAACAGTATTCTTTAAAGGACAGGTAGAGTTAGTAGCTAAAAACCACATATAGCGCTGTTATCCAGCCACAGACTATGCATCAGGAATGCCCACATAAGGCCTACTAATGAAATGAAACTTGCATTTATATAGCTCCCTTAATGTAATCAAACATTCAAAGATGCTTCACAGGGGTGTTATCGGATAAAATTTGTTGCCCAGCTACATGTCATGTTAAGGCAAAGGCTTAGTCAAAGATGTGGGGCAAAATTTTACGGCCAAGTCGTGGTGGGGGTGGGGCCGTAAAATGCGGCAAGCGTTCAAAAGTCCATTGACTTCAGCGGGACCGTAAGATCCCTCCAGCATAAAATTCTGCCCCTGAATTTTAAAGAGCGCCTTAAAGGAGGAGAGACAGAGGCAGAGAGGTTTGGGGAGAGAACTCCACGGCTTAGGGCCTAAGCACGGCCGCCAATTGTGAAGTGATTAAAATCAGGGATGGGCAGGAGACCAGAGTTGGAGAAGCACAGAGGTCTCGGAGGGTTGTAGGGTTTGGATAGTTACAGAGATAGGGAGGGTCAAGATGATGAGGGATTTGAAAGCACCAAAGGAATTTTAAATGTGAGGCATTGCTGGATTGGGGCCCTGTGTTGGTCAGCGAGCACAGGGGTGAACAGGACTTGGTATGAATAAGGATGTGGGCACTAGAGTTTTGGATGAGCTCAAGTTTATGCAAGATATAAAATGGGAAGGTAGCCAGGAGAGCAGTGGAATAGTCAAGCCTAGAGATAACAAGGGCTGAGGGTTTCAGCAGCAGATCAGCTGAAACAGGGGCAGAGTTGGCTGGTCTTAAGGAGTTAGAAATAGGTGGTCTTGATGATGGTGTGGATATGGATCAGAAGTTCATCTCAGTGTCAAATATGACACCAAGGTTGTGAGCAATCTGCATCAGCCTTAGTCATCTGCTGGGGAGAGGAATAGAGTCGGTAGCTATGGAATGGAGTTTGTAGCAGGGACTGAAGATAATGGCTTTGATTTTCCCACTATTTCGTTGGAGGAAATTTCTGCTCATTCAGAACTGTATTTCGGACAATCAGTTCGACAATTTAGAGACAGCAGAGGGTGGTGAGATAGAGTTGGATGTCATCAGTGTACATGTTGTGTTTTCAGATGATGGGCAGCACATAGATGAAAATTAGGAGGTGGCTAAGGGTAGATTCTTGGTGGACTCCAGAGGTAACCATATGAGCAAGAGGAGAAGCCATTGCAGAGGGTTGTGTGGCTATGAATGAATAGATAAAAATGGAACTAGGTGAGGGCAGTCCTAAGAATGTGAAAGGTGCTGTATGAAAACCAAGTTATTTTCTTTTCCACTTTCCTTCCTCATAAACTATGTGGTGCACCTCTCAATGAACAGTTCCATTTCCTGATAAGTTATATTTATCAACAGGTTTTGATACTTATCTACTTTTCCCCACACAATTTAGTACAATTAGCAAAACTAGGCAAGTAACTTACAATACTTTTAAGATGCCCAATGAACATTAGTGAGTGGCAGATCTCTCAGGACTAATACTGTGGGACTGCACTCGTCACTGCCCCTTGACTTGAAGTATTGCTACTCATCCCAACTGTTTATTTTCAAGCCAATTTTCTACCAATTGGCCAATTCCTCACTCATTCCATGAACTTTCACCCTTGTAAGCAATCTAGTCTAATCCCTTCTGAAAGTCACGACGTACAGCACTAAGTTTGGCTTTTTCATATGCTAACTTAGTTGCTTAATTAAAAATGCCGACGGGCATAATTTCCCTTCCTGAATCCATATGAACCCATGCTTGATTCAGTTATTGTTTTTCAATCCTGGTAGATTGTTCTAAATTGCTTTAAAAACAAAATCCTGCATCTTCTCCCTATACAGGTTGAAATAATGGCAATGAACTTCAAAATGTACTGGCTTCAATGGGTGGAATTGTCCCGATTTACACTAAGTGCGGCAGCGGGTAGGACAAACGTTTTTCCCGCCAGCTGCAATGGTGCCTTTCACTCCGTATCGTCCCAAACCCGTCACATTAATTATGCATTCCCGGGGTACATACCGTTTCGATGGCGGGCGGGCTCTAACTCGCCTGCCACGACATCACCTCGCTGCTTCATCATGCCAGGCACCACATTTAAAGTACAGCCACCCTCAGTGCTTCCAGCTCAGGACTGCAGCAATGCCCCAAAAGGCAAGAAGACTGCAGCCCTCGAGCCACTTTTGGATGCCGTGGAGGCCCACTGTGATGTCCTCTACCCCCGCTCTGGCCGCAGGAGGGGCAGCTACATTACCACTCCGGCTTGGTAGGTGATGACAGTGGTGATCAGTGCCAATGTTGCACAGAAGAGGCTAGCTATCCAATGCAGATAGGGGATGAATGATTTTGTCCGTGCAACCAGGGTATTGCAACCATCTCATCACTCTAAACTCACACACTCACTGGCATCTCACACACTGCCAGCTCAAGGGGCATCACCACCCATTCTCACACACAAACCCTTATATGTCCACCTGGCCTCATCTCCTCTGCAGACTGCCTCCTCAGCCCTCACCATCTTGAGACCACTTGCACAGATTAACATGTGGCCTGACACACACCCTGAGATACCCACTTACCCCAGTATTGCTCTCGTCCTGCAGCCTCTTGCCTTACCTGAGGCCACTTCTCCCCCTTCCCCAAGCAAGCCCTAGCCCTGCAGCTGTTGAAAAGCCACCCATGGCTTTTGGTTGATCTGGTAGGTAGAGGCCTGCCCGTGAGCCCCCCTAAAAGTGATGTGGTCCTATCTGTGAAGCCTGATGCTGATAACTGCGAATGCTGATCGTAACAACGTAAGCAAATAAACCGTGAAATCCCGAACGAAGTACAGCCCGTATATGCTGTTATGAAATGTGTTTTCCCGCCGACGCGGGAGAACGATCCAGCGGGTGGTGGGATGATTCCAACGGGCTGGTCTTATAATGGTATGCAGATGTATTACAATGAGGTTCCCGACATCCAATAGTGGGGAACGTTGAGCGGACATTCACAAACTGATTTCACGATATCGTGAAACTGATTTTTGGCCTTCTCGCCATATTTTCTGCTCACGCCGCTGAACATGCCCGATGTCAGTGGGCACAGAAAATCCCAGCCTATATCTTTCCTATAGAAGAAGCTAACTCATTGTTTGAACTCAAGGTAGTTCCATTAACTGTGCTGCAGTTCATCCAAATTGCAGTCAGAAGAAGATTCAGCCTTTTTCAATGAATTATCAAGAATTATTATTGTTGGCTAGTAATGCAGGAATGTGGAAAGCTGCAATGACATCAAGAAAGGATATAATTACATTAGGAGCTGTTTAGAGAAGGTTTACCTGACTGATTCCTGGGATGAAGGAGTTAACTTATGAAGAAACATTGGACAGGTTGGACCTGTACCCATTAGAGTTCAAAAGAATGAGAGATGATCTTACTGAAACATATAAGATCCTGAGGGGACTTGACAGGGTGGATACCAGAGGATGTTTCTCCTTGTGGTGAGTCTAGAACTAGGGGGCACATTTTAAAAATTAGGAGTGTCCCATGTAAGACTGAGATAGGGGATTTTTTTTCTCTCAGAAGATCGTTAGTCCATGGAATTCTTTCCCATTGAGCACTGGAGGGTGGTTCATTGAATGTATTCAAGGCTGAGATAGATATATTTTTGATCAACAAGGGAGTCAAGGGTTATGGTGGGGCAGACAGGAAAGTGGAGTTGAAGCCACAATCAGATTAACCATGATCCTATCGAATGGCAAAGCAAGCTCAAGGGGCTGAATGGCCTACTCCTGCTCCTAGTCCTTGTGTGTTATTATTAAGATGGCAGATGGACAAAAATTATTTGTATAAATGTAAATTAATGATCTAGAGAAAAAGAAAGAAAGATTTGCATTTTTATAGCATCTTTTATGACCTCAGGACATCCCAAAGCACTTTACAACCAGTGAGGTAATTTGAAGTGTAGTCATTGTTGTAATGTAAGAAACATGGCAGCTTATTTGTGCATGAATGTCCCACAATAGCAATATGATATTGATCAGATAACCTGTTTTGCTGATCTTTGTTTAGGGATAAATATTGGCCTCCGGGAAGAACTCCACTGCTTTTCTTTGAAAGGTGGCATGGGGTCTTTTGCATTCTCTTGAGAAGACAGACAGGGCCCCTGTTAACTGCGCATTCAAAAAAAATGGCATCTCCTACCATGCAGTGTTGCCTCAGTACAACCTTAAGGTTTGTATGCTTATGGTCTTGGACCTATAACCTTCTGACTCAGAGGGGAGAAGTGCTACCCACTAAACCACAGCTGCTATATCTATATGCATAGATAGCCACCAATTGCCTTCGGACAGCCATTCATATTTGAGGCCAGATCCCAACTTGGACTGCAATCATTGTTTATAATTGTCCTTTTCACACACAAAAGCTTATGAAGCTCAGAGTTAAAATTTAGCACAGGTGTCTGCATTTTACCTCCATTCCGAGAATTTGCATTCATAAAGAAAATTTTCCTATCCTGGCCAGGCCAAAAAAGTTTTTACCCTCTAGTTAAGGCACTAGCTTTAAATAAATACAAGAGATAGCTGACTGAATGTCAAATTTTCTGCCTGTCCAGTTCTCAGTGTGGGTAAATAGAAGTGGATTTAATCTCCAAAGATGGTATATCTACAGTGTTTGTTCAGGTTAGATTTCAGGAACAGTAAGTTCACTTCCAGCATTTATACTACTAAACTTGGCCACCTAAATCCAGTGTCCAATTTGTCGACCCTGGAAGAGCTGAGTGTAAGCTTTCCTTTCCTTACCTTTCCTTACCAGCTTAAGGGAGCTGTTTTCAGTTGCTTAAGTGCTGGCAACTGGTGCCTGGCTGCTGGCTTTTCTGGAATCCAGCTTAAATACTATAAAAATGGCAAATACTCTTTTCTAAAAATGGCATTCACAGTTTTATGACTGGTGTTACAGACAGGAGGGGGTTTAATTTAAACAGCCCTGATTTCTCCTCTCACCGCCCGTCCATAAACAGAAAGGTGTTTTGATTTGATTTCCCCCTTATAAATGGTGGCGTATTTCCTAACCGCTCAGTTTTGGCGTGCTCCAATTTCTATTTATAAGCCCAAAGTAAATTCGAGATAGGGTAAACTCAGAGGGTTACTTTATTTGCACACATTCAAACATGGAAGGAGGGTAGCCTTCTCTATCCCCCTCTTTTATTGTATGAGCAAAAAGGAGGCAAAGGTTTACAGGGCAAAGACCACATAGTAAAGAATTATTGTTTCACGTGAGTCCAGACTCCAGAATCAAAGTTCAATGGTGCACTCCTTCACAGAGGTTGGCAGGTTGAAAACTGATGCTGGATAATTCACTTTTCTAGTAGAGATGACTTCAATGATGGAATAGGCATGTAGACATGAATTAGTGTTGTAGGTGATGGTGTAGAAGTACAGAAGTTCCAGTAAAAACAGTGTAGATGGGTTCCAGGTATTCAAACCTGGACAGAGGCCCTTTTCTGTGCTGCTGCTTGGCAGATGGGCAATCTTGATGGTAGATGGAATTGGCAGACTGCCTTGCAGTACAAGACAGTATGACTGGTTCTCCCAGCTAGTGGGGGGGGGGGGGGGGGGTCATGTCACATGACTCCCACCTCTCTGCTTTGCTTTGAGAAAGAATGTGAATCCCATTGTCTTTATCTCTGAGACTGTTAATGCTCCAACCATTAAGAATTTGAAAGGAAGGTTGCAGGGCTCTTTGATCTAGCAGACTAGTAGATTCAGTTGGCTAGGCCTGGCTTATGAAATGTAGATGGGCTTTGTATAATTCCCTTTGAACTTAGTCTCTGCATCCCACAGGGGTCATTAGCATCTCTTCAGAGATAGCAAGGTGCAAATTTCTTCGGTACTGCCAGATTAGCTCCTATTGCTCAAAGGTCACAGCCAGACATGGCTTCAGTCATTTTAAAATGTCATTGTCCAATTTTAAAATTTTAGGAAGTTGCCATGATGGTATATATATATATATATATTTTATACAGTGTGAGGTCTTAGCCCCGTTACACCAGAAAGAAGCGAAAGTGTAAATTCCTTTGATTTAAACAAAGCTTCTGAATGGCCCTACTCTCATTACGACAGCTGAGATCAGCTAACAACACAGACTGGAGACAGAATCTGGCACATGTGGCTTAGTTACCCCATCAAATCCAAGCCAAATTCTTCTCCCCATTTCCTTTTCTTTGCTCAGTTTTTCTCCTGTCTATGGGCTCAGTTGTGGCTCAGTTGGTAGCACTTTTATCTTTGAGTCAGAAGGTTGTGGGTTGATATCCCCCGCCAGGATTCAAACCCAAAAATCATAGCTGATACTCTAGCGAAGTATTGAGTGAGTACTGCTTTGTCAGAGAGGCTATAATTTGGATGAGACACTAAACCAGGTGCTTTCTCGGGTGGATGTAGTGTTGTGGACTCCTTTTTATTTGAACATGTTCAAGCTGTAAGTCATTTCAATCATCTTCAGTGGGTCCTCTCATGACTGACGCGTTCTATGCTGGATCGGCATGGATGTCTGCAGAACTGGCAGTTCATGTTGTCATTGTTTGTGCCAGGGGGGACCTCTGTAGCTACCCCACCTCTGGCTTTCCTCTACGTATGTTGGATGTTGCAATTTTGGCGTGTTTGGTCCTCAAAGCATGCTGAACCAAATTTCAGTGCTTGCCTCCACATGGGCTAGTTGTCTGCAATGTTTTTTCAAGTGAGGCAGTCTGCAATGCAGAAGTTTGTAAGGCTATTTTTTTTAGGGTGTGTGTCCTTATATCATTTGTACTGATCACCTTGATGTTGTTTGCCCTGAGACAGGTCTTGTATGGGGAACTGTTTGGGGATTCTGTAGTCATCCATGCAGGGGACATGGCTTGCCCATCTAAGTTGAATTTACTGGAGGATAGCCTCCATGTTGTTGAGCCAGGCATGATGAAGGACCTCATTGCTGGTGATTTTGTCCTGTCATTGAATTATCAGATGTCATTGGTGGAAGCGCTCCAGACCTTTGATGTGGATGTACAAGATCCCAAGGCACTATTTCAAGGAAGAGCAGGGAAAGTTGTTCATGGAGTCCTGACCAATATTTATCCCTCAACCAACATCACAATCATGTCAATATCACGTTGCTGTTTGTGGGAGTTTGCTGTGTGCAAATTGGCTGCCGCATTTCCTGCTTTAGAACAAAGACTATCCTTTAAAAGTACTTCATTGACTGTAAAGCACTTTGGGATGTCCTGTGGTTATGAGAGGCACTATATAAATGCAAGTTTTTTTCCCCCTGGTGGAGGGAAGAAGGGCAATGGGGGCAAGGAGCAGGTGGCAATGGGGGCCAGGAGCAGGTGGAATAACAGAGTCATCAGAGCCAGGCTCAGTATTATTCAAAAACATGCTGACTGCTGATACCCATGCCAGTTGGCAATTTTACACGCCATTAACTTGAACTTCAGTCAGCGGCTTGCTTCAATGTGATTCTAATCTGCTCCTTACACTGCGTTAATATTCCCGTTTATAGTGCTTCAAAGTTGTTTTAGGCCAACACTTCAGCATCTTATCAGCAATAAGGGCAGAACAGAAAATAGAATTCAATCCACAATGTTTTATTTCGGCACACAATATTGATAAGAGACAGGGTTTCCTGATTTGCCAGTCAAAATGACCTATTTCAGAATTGATATACAAAGAGAATTTTGTATTTATATAATTGGTGCTGTGTGGCTCCACATGCTGTTACTTCAAAGTTGGGTGCTTTGAGGAAACTGTCAATTAGTAAACAATTGTATAAACAGGTTAGCTGTTGTTTTATTTTATAAAGGAAGTCTTTGCAGCAAATCGTGGTCCTCTGACATTTAAAGCTCCGCCTTCTCGTGTGATAATTGGTGCGACGGGATAGAGTCAGGTTTCAGCACAATCTTGTCAACAATTGTCAATCACTGACTGTGGAAAGTACACAGTTGACTTTACATTGTATTCACAGTTACCGTACTCACTTCTTTTTTTAATGCATAACACAGGAACTCCAGCCAACATCTGAAACTCTCGATTCCATCACACGCTACACGCCTAGAATTAAAAGGGAAACACTGCTACAGGATACAATCAGCAATAAACTTCTTTTAGCACCTGTAATAACTATAACTTGAGATAACAAAACACGCGAGATGCGATGCAGTTTTAATATTGCAAATGATGGTAGGTTGGAAAAAGAGTTAGAACTCGCAAATAATTTTCTCCGCCACCGAAGCTGATCATGCTAATCTTTGCACAAGGCTTTGTGATCGAGGACTCCTGGGTTTCTAGAAGCGTGGCCCCATACGTGTGGTTTACTTGCGGTCTACCGTAAACTTATTTACCAAAGCTTCAGAGAGGACCTGCGGTGTTTGATGTTCTGGTTCCTCCCAATTGCCTTTCGACATAACATACCTGACACACTTGGCTTTGACTGCATTGTTGCCGAACAGGCACATCAAGCCTTTCAAAGATTGAGCTTCGCGTGTGAATGAAAACGGTGTGTTTGTGTGTGTGTGGCTTTATCACGCTAGGCAGAGCATGTCAATGGGACCTGATGATAAAAGGGTCTCTCCTTGCAAAGGCAGGTTACTTAGGCTGAAGGGTTTTTTAAAAAAAATATTCACATGTGTAACTCCGAAAGGTGGGTGACAAAATAATCTTTACTTTGCCCGTCCCATTGCTGTTTACGCCTGGATCAACAGCAACTTGATTGTTGCGCCTTTATGGGATCATAGAATGGTTTACAGGCACTATAGGGGAGGCCATTCGGCCCTTCGTGACCGTGTCAGCTCTCTGCAAGAACGACTCAGTTGGTCTCGCTCCACGATTTCCTTTTGAAAGCCAGTGCTGAATCACACTCTCAGGCAGTGCATTCCAGATTCTAACCACCCGCTGCAAAAAAAAGCTCTTCCTCACGTTGCCTTTGGTTCTTTCGCCTATAACCTTAAATCAGTGTCCTCTGTTTCCGGACTTTCCACCAATGCGAACAATTTCTCCCCATCGACTGCCGAGACCCCTCATGATTTTGAACTCCTCTACCTAATCTGCTAATGTTTAACTGATTAAACTGCCCAACTACTTATCCAGCCAGTGCTATCCACATTTCTTACTATATTATCTTGCATGTTTTATTTTAATCAAGATCCTGGGGGTTACCAATGACCAGAAACTGAATTGGACTAGCCATATAAATACTGTGGCTACAACAGCAGGTCAGAGGCTAGGAATCCTGTGGTGAGTAACTCACTTCATGACTCGACAAAGCCTGTCCACCATCTACAAGGCACAAGTCAGGAGTGTGATAGAGTACTTCCCACTTGCCTGGATGAGATGCAGCTCCAGCAACACTCAAGATGCTCGACACCATCCAGGACAAAGCAGCCCACTTGATTGGCACCCCATCCACAAACATTCACACCCTCCACCACCGACGCACAGTGGCAGCAGTGTGTGTACCACACAGCAGCTGCACTGCAGCAATTCACCAAGGCTTCTTAGGCAGCACCTTCCAAACCCACAACCACTACCATCTAGAAGGACAAGGGCAGCAGCTGCACGAGAACACCGCCACTTATCAGTTCCCCTCCAAGCCATTCATTATCCTGACTTGGAAATATATCACCGTTCCTTCACTGTCGCTGGGTCAAAATCCTAGAACTCCCTCCCTAACAGCACTGTGGGTGTATGGCAGCTCACCACCACTTTCTCAAGGGCATTTAGGGATGGGCAATGAATGCTGGCCTAGCCAGCAACACCCATAAATGAATGAAAATAAAAAACCATTATGCATTGAAAATGGTTTTTACATTGACCAAAAATTTGTAATCAGAACGTGCTGAAATTATATGAAGGATTAATGGTTTTGGTCTCTGTAAAAACCTTTAATGTCAAGCGCCTACCTTGTATTTCAGACTCTGAATATTATAATCAGAAATTAGGTGTTAGGCCTTTAACATAGTAAAATATCCCAAATTGCCAATGTCTTATCAATTACATTGTTAAGGTTAAGAGAACCAGGTTATGAGTATTAATTGTCTTTGAGCACATATAAATAGGGGATAGCTGGGACACTGTATGTAGGAGAGCTGTGAGCCTGAACAAGTCAATAAACTCTCTCAATAAAGAAAAGCTCTGTCTCTTGGTCTCAATTTCACCAATCAGTTTGAATCCTGTTACGTTGATTAGGTCAATTAATCCTTGACCCATCCAAAGATAGACTGATGTGTGAAGAAAATATTCAAGATTAAGTAGTGGAAGAGTTTCCCCATGGTTCATTTAAAAAACTCAGTGTCAGGTGTACCATATAGTCTAGAAAGAAGGAAACTCTTTCGAGTTATCAACAGTCACAGATTGCAACTCTTTCGAGTACAATCACAGTTCTTGGTTTCCAGGAGTGGGACATGAACCCACAACCCTCTGATTCAAAGGCGAGGGTGCTATGAACTGAGCCACAGCTGACACCTCCTAGAAAGAAGGAACTTGCACCTTATCAAGTATCCCAGAATATCTCACTCAATGAATTAACTAATGGTGTACAGGCCCCAATTTACTAGCTATTAAATAGCCTTTAAACACTTTGGAGGCAGTATATTTTAGATGCAAAAATTAAACCTCAAGGCCCAGTTGAGGTGGACATAAAAGATCCCGTGTCACCATATAAAGAACAGGAAATTTGTGCCATGTTAATCCCTTACTCATTAAAATGGTCCCTTCGCTCATTTACTGTTTGTAGTACCTTGCTGCCAATTTTGCCTATACAGCACCATTGTTGCAATTCAAAAGTAATTTATGGACTATGGAATAAGAAAGAGAGAAACACAATGTATGCATATATATATATATATATATATCTTCCCTTCTTGAACACATAACACAGCCCGAAACCCCAGTGCTGTACTGAGGGAATGCTGCACTGTCAGAGGTGACATCTCAGCTGGCTGTAACAGTATTCATGTCACTTTCTGAAGGGATGCAGGGCAGCTCTCCCATTCTCCTGGCTAATATTTATTCCTCCACCAACTTGTCATGAAAAGCCAATTTCCACTATGAATTACTTACGGGCATATTAAACTTTTTCAGGAAGATGTGTGTGTTTTTAAAGAAATACAAGCAAGGACACTGAGAGAAAGATGGCTTACAATGTAAAGTGGCCACTTTCTGGAACATTTCTAGTGGATTATACTGACAGATCTGTCTTGATGGAATGTCGCACCTGAGAAGGTGTCATGGCCTTCTTCAAGCAAAGATACTTGAAAGGGAGATAGGAAAGATGCAAAAGACTAAACCTTAATCTCCTGTGATTGCGGAGACAAAGATTGATTCTTCGTCTCTCAGCAGTCATCTATACTCCATCTCCTGTTGATTTATATCTCACAATGTATAAAATGGTTGGAGATGAAAGAAAATAGACTCTGGATTTACAGGAATACACAGGGGAAAATGGGTTTAAAAAACCAGCTGCAAAGCAGTGCACTGTGTGCTGGTATGTGACAGCAAGAAGAAGACCAACTAGTCACCCCAGCAGTTGCAGGCAAAGTCTCTCTCTCTCCTTCTTGCTGGAGGCAAGATTCAGCAGAAGCCACAATCAGAAAGGAAACAGGACAGCCTCTTCAGCTACCCTGCAGAACCAAGGATCATCAAACCAACTGCGAAATTGACAAAGTCAGCTCAACCGGAATCACCCAGCTTAACGGCCACAATGTTTTGCCATCTACGCCTCATGGACAAGTCAAAGACTGATTTGTATGTCTTTTTTAACTTTTATTTGGACTCATAACTTCTCATTTCTGATCTGTGTTTATGTGCATTGCGTTTTTGTTATTTTTCTCAGTTTTTAGTAACTAAAAAACTTACTCTTTCTTTGACTCAAGAAAACCTGGTTAAATTGGCTCCTTCGAAAAAAAATGCATTTGGACTGGGAAAAGGTATCCATGGGGGAAGGGGTCCCTTTTAAATCAACCTTGTTGCTACCAACCAAGGGAGTTGAATAAAGAAGGGGAGCCAGATCATTCCTTTGCACCCTGGAGCATAACAAGATTGGGGTCCCGTTCGGGAAGTTAACAAATTGAGGGAACTTGCCCGGGGACTGGTCGTAACAAACTCCAAAAACAGATCATCTTGTCGTTTATTTAAGTGATCTTTGTGGGAGCTTTATGAATGCAAATTGGCTGCTGTTTGCTGCCATTACAACAGAAACTACACATCAAAAAATATTTAATTGGTTACAAAGCACCTTGCAACACCTCAGTGTTGTAAAAGACATTACATGAATGCAAGTTTTGCTGTTTGTGTATATTCAAACACTGCAACCAATTTGCATACAGCAAGGCCCAAGAAACTGTAAATGAGATAAATGACCAAATAGTATTTTTTGATGGTTCTGGTTGAGGGAAGAAAGAAAGCCTTGCAATTATATAGTGCCTTTCATGACCAAAGGATGTCCCAAAACTCTTTAGATCCAATGAAGTACTTTTTGAAGTGAAGAGACTGTTGTCATGCAGGGAATATGGGAGCCAATTTGCAAACAGCAAACTCTCAAATACAGCAATGTGATAATTACCAGATAATCTATCTCTGTGATATTGATTCAGGAATAAATATTTGCCTGAACAATGGGGTTAAGATCACTGCTCTTCTTTGAAATAATGCCATGAGGTCATTTACACCCATGAAAGAGTCTTGGTTTAACACCTCATCTAAAAGATGGCACCTCTAACAATGTAGCCCACCCTCAGTACTGCACTAAAGTGTCCGCCTACATTTTTTGTGCTCAGGTCTCTGGAGTGCAACCCTTAGGGGAGTTTGCTACCTATTGAGTCACATGTTTTATGGTCTCCATAGAGAACGATAACTTTAAAAACAAAATTTGAACTTCCTGTGAACAAAATGACCACACGACAAGATTTCAAGTTTTAAGACTTTTAACTGTAACAAAAAAACTAAAAGCAACATTAACAAAAGACTTTCAGTAAGCAACTTATACTCTAAACTGCAGAAAAGATTCCCCACTTAACTTTTGAAATGACCAAAACTCTAACTCTATGGTTATACTTTACTCTTTCCCTTAAGTAGGCATTTCATTCTCCAGGAGCCAGTCCCAAGTGATTCTAAGCGCCTTTATCCTTTTCCAGCTGGATAACTTGTAATCCCAAATTGACTTTCACAATATGTAGATCCCTCCCTCCAGCCAAAGCTAAGTGAATCTTCCAGCTTTGTTTAAACCCTCATGACCTTGATCTCTTCAATCCGAACCCAAACTCCTACCCGCATGTTGCATGCTGAACAATTGAGACTTGCTGCCTCTATCTCTCTATTTATTTCTCTCTCTGTGTCTGATTCTTGCAGACTGACTGTGTCTGTGAGATTCAGTGATATTTTCCTATGGAAATTCTGGAATCTGATCCTACAGTGGCTTCCTATGGGGACAAACAGCCTATCCAGAATCAGCATAGCCACTCTGGTCATTGTTTACAGATGTGAATATTTTGTGCCTTCTTCCCTGTAAAACAACCTGTACAGCACCCGCAGCACCCCCTCCCACCCCCTTAACCTTTAACAACCAAGTCACATAGGCTTGTTGTCAGCAGAATTTAGAACAGGTCACACCCTTGATTCCTCCATTTTACCCTAAATTAAAGACACCGTCCCAAAGCACAGCAATCTCATAAACCTCATATTTGTAACACATGAATGTTGACCAGGGAGCAAATTGGAACTTAAAAATGGTAAGGTGAGAACCCTGTAGGCTAATATCTAGAACAATTTGTATCAAGAATGGCCAAAGTCATTTGGGACCTTAAGGTGAGGTGAGGTGAGAATGACTGCCCTTGACATCAAGGCAGCATTTGACCAAATGTGGCATCAAGGATCCCTAGCAAAACTGGAGTCAATGGGAATTGGGGGAAAACTTTCTGCCGGTTGGAGTCACACCTAGCACAAAGGAAGATGGTTGTGGTCGTTGGTGGTCAATCAACTCAGTTCCAGGACATCACTGCAGGAGCTCCTCAGGGCAGTGTCCTAGGCCCAATGATCTTCAGTTGCTTATTCAATGACCTTTCTTCCATTATAAGGTCATAGGTGGGGATTTTTGCTGATGATTGCACAATGTTCAGCACCATTTGCGACTCTTCAGATACTGAAGCAGTCCATGTCCAAATGCAGCAAGACCTGTACAATATCCAGGCTTGGGCTCACAAGTGGTAAGTAACATTCATGTCACACAAGTGTCAGGCAATAACCATATCCAACAACAGAGAATCTAACCATCGCCCCTTGACATTTAATGGCTTTACCATCGCTGAATCCCCCACTATCAACATCCTGGGGGTTACCAATGACCAGAAACTGAACTGGACTAGCCATATAAATACTGTGGCTACAAGAGCAGGTCAGAGGCTAGGAATCTTTCCACAAGTAACTCACCTCCTGACTCCCCAAAGCTTGTCCAGCATCTACAAGGCACAAGTCAGGAGCGTGATGGAATACTCTCCACATGCCTGGATCAGTGCAGCTCCAACAACACTCAAAAAGCTTGACATCATGCAGAACAAAGTAGCCCATTTGATTAGCACCCCATCCACAAACATTCAGTCCCTCTGCCACCGATGCACAGTGGCAGCAGTGTGTACCATCTACAAGATGCACTGCCGGAACTTACCAAGGCTCCTTAGACACCACCTTCTAAATGCACGATCGCTACCATCTAGAAGAACAAGGGCAGCAGAGACATGGGAATTTCAACACCTGGAGGTTCCCCTCCAAGCCACTCACCATTCTGACTTGGAAATATATCACTGTTACTTCACTGTCGCTGGGTCAAAGTCCTGAACTTCCTCCCTAACAGCACTGTGGGTATACCTACACCTCATAGACTGCAGCGGTTCAAGGAGACAGCCCACCACCACCTTCTCAAGGGCAATTAGGAATGGGCAATAAATGCTGGCTCAGCCAGCGAAGCCCACATCCTGTGAATGAATGCGATGTAGAGAGCTGACATTCACTACATCAATCTAGGTTGGATTCAAATCCAAGTTAGATAGGTGAAATAACAGTTTTCTAACCATCATTCAATTTCATCACTTCAAACTACAGAGAATAGCAGCAGCACGTGCATCCAAGTTTGGTCTTCATTGTCCTTGCTCTGGTGTAAATTTTCAGACTAGGTTTTAAGTTTTCTTTCCCCCACTATCCCTATGTCTTCACAAGGTCAAATTGAATTTACTTGAAACTACAACACAATAACCAGCAGGACAGAACTATGTTTGAATAGAATGGGGAAAAGAAGTAATAACTCAAGAAATAGTTGTACGATGACACCAAGCATGGGTTATAAAGGCCTGTAGGTGGCTGAAGGAAGCAAAGACCGAGGGACAAAAAGAGTTTAATAACTCCTCTAATTCTGATCTCTTGTGCATCTCCATTTTTAATCACTCCACTGTTGTCAGCCATACCTTCAGCTACCCAGGCCTTATTCTCTGGAATTCCTTCTCTAAACCTCTCTGCCTCTCTCTCCTTTTTGAAGACCCTCCTCAAAACTTACCTCTCACTTGTCCTGAAATCTCCTTGTGCAGTCTGGTGTCAATTTGCTGTTTAGCAATGCCTTTGTGAAGTGCTTTTACTAAGCTTTTTTGCTGTGTTAAAGGTGCTGCATAAATGCAAATTGTTGTTTTCCAGTCCTAAGAAGGAATTGTTATAGGGATCCATATAGTGGAGTGTTCACTTCAACGCCGCCAGGATTCAGACAAGGGGAGGATCATAAAGGATGATCTATCTGGAGTTTAGAAGAAATAAGGGAGAAAGGGCAGAGAAGTAACAAATAGTAAGATTAACTTGAGAACATTTGTGAACGAGTAAGAGGCTGGAGGCTAAAAGGCAAGAGAAGGATTTGTAGACAGATTGCATTTTAAGGAACTTGCCCAAGCACGTCTAATTGGTTAGTTCAATGTAATTGTAATCAAGTTAGATCATTTTGGGGGCTACAAATTGTTGTCATATTCTCTCCATCAGTTAGATCTCCAACTTCTAACTCTATATAGCATCACCTGCTTCCACCTGATCTTAGCCCATTTCACCGCCAGACTCAATTAATTCTGGCCTTCCTCCATCCTTCAAAAATCTGCTGCTTGCACCCTATCCCACACCAACCCCACTAACCAATCACCCCTGCGTTTGCTAGTCTACATTTGTGCCTGTTAATATGGCAATCATCTTGTTAAAGATAATTGCTAGTTAAACAGGTGATGGGCATTGATTATCCCATCTAAATAGAATAAAAAGGTACAGCTGGAACACTTTGTGTGGAAGCCAGTAGTTGTCTTGAAAATAAACCAACCTGAACCAAAAGACCAGCCTGTATTAATTCTTCCACCACAACTTCTTATTGTGAATAACAGTGCCCCCACCACCCTAGAATCTCCCAGAACCTCCAATTTAAAATGCCCATCCTTGCATTCACCTGCCTTCATGGTCTACCTCCTCCTTATCACTGTAACCTCCTCCAGTCCCACCACCCCTCCAGAATTCTGCTTTCTTACTCCCCACTATTGTGTAGTCCCCTCACTTCACCTCACCTCTGACAGCCATGCCTTCAGTCCACACTCTGGAATTCCTTCGCCAAACCTCCTTTAGTTCTTAAAGCCCGCCTCTTTGACCAAGCTTTTGGTCAACGCCCCATAATCCCTTCTTTGGCTCGCCATGAATTTTTAGTCTGATTACGTGCCTGAAGAACTTTGCGATGTTTTTTCTGGGCTAAGGCACTTATATAAATGCAAGTTATCATCTGGCACATTATTGATTATGACCAAACTCAGCATAGTAGAAATACACCTGTTACTAAGTAGTTGCTGAAGCCAGTCCATTAAATTTCCCAGGTAGTAGCAGTAACTGACTGGCAAAGCACCAGGCTGTATATCAGGAACAGAAGATATTCTGAGCCAATTGCTGTTTCTTATAGTCAGCAGATAAACCTCTGGGGACATTTATGCAAAAGTCCCCTATCCTCTAGCCAGATAATATATGTGGACGAACAATGTTTGGGATATTTCACAGACCCATCAATCTTCTGTATTTTTGTCATTTAAAACTATAGAACTGCCACTCAATTTAACATTTGGGGAAAGAACTTTATTGTTTTATAAATAACTAGGAGACTGAGCAAATCGAGGGAGAATGATAAAGTTGTCTTATTGCACTGAACATTTGAACCAATTCTAAATTGGGCCATTTGGATCTATTGTGGACGAGATCTGCAAGGCAATATGGAATCAAGACTTTTTTGCTCACTTGTCAAGAAAGGGACAAAATAAAGCATTACCATTTCAAATTTTCAATGTTAGCATCACATACTCCTAGGTAAGACATAGAACTGCCCAGTTTCATACTAAAACTACCTCTTCTTTCCTCCAAAATGTACCTTAATTGAAAGAGCAGCCTCATCTGCTTCAGTTATTTCCTAAAACAGCTGATTTTAGGAGCTCGCTTAGTGAGATTCTAAGTGTACGCCAACATGTGGGCTGTGTTGTGGCCCTGGGCCTTCAATCGGTCGATTTGAAGCTGGCCAAACTCATTTCACACAGGGTCTTTACAGCGAACAGAGAAAGTAGATCTCCATTTAATCAGAATCACAGAATCACAGTGCAGAAGAGGCCCTTTGGCCCATCGAGTCTGCACCGTCACGAATACCTGACCTACCTACCTAATCCCATTTACCAGCACTTGGCCCATAGCCTTGAATCAGATTGGGTTGGTTGGCAGAAAAGAAAGAACACAGTGTTATCCAAGATGCCTCAATTTGGCTTGGTTGGAAGTGTGCGGAGAAAAATAGTTAGAATTCCCATTTAACTGGTAACTCTTGTTGGAAAATGAAAGGTAAGAACAGCATTGAGTTTGGCTCTCATGGCCTCTCAAAGAGTCCAATGGCCTGACAAAACCCTATGTCCGGGCTCACAAAGAATGGTCATTTGCTTGAGTTACTCAAGGGCAGTTGACGCCTGTGAAACTGTGTCCTAACATAATGCAGTTCTTCAAGGGGAGAAGGGAAAGAAATTTGTAATGGCAAAAAAGCTCATCAAGGCCAGGGAATACTTCAAATGACAAATGAATGAATATGCAAATGAAACCAATGGGAAAACTTTATATAGCAGTTTCATTACAGGATCTGTGAAGAACGATACTTGTAGGTTTCAATGACCAACACAATCCTTTATATGAACGTTCTTATTCAGGAATCATGCTTTATTCATTATGAAATTATGAAGGAGGAAGTGAAAACAGAAACAGGACCAAGAATGCTGCTGTGTTGTTTATTGCCAATTACTTTTCCAATTTTGAACAAGAATCTTAAAGAGTGTTCCATTGCAAGAAGATAAAAAAAACAAATTCCACCTCTATAACATCTTTCATTACAGCAGGAAGTGCCAAAGTGCTTTGCAGCCAATCAAGTATTTTGAAGTGGTCACTTTGCAATGTAGATTAATGTATATCAGCCAATGGTAGAGACCCACAATCAGCAAGGAGAAAAAATGCCAAATTATTTATTTTTTGTGATGTTGGTAAAGGGACAAAATGCTGGCCAAGACAGCTGGAATCTTCCCTGCTCATCCTAGTGTCATGGTTTAATGTCACAGCTAAGGAAATGTACCTCCAACAATACAGCGCCCACCTTGGTACTGCACCGAGGTGTTAGTCCAGGTTATACGATTAAGTCTCTGGAGTGAGGCTTGAACCCATACCTTTTTGACTAGGTATGGGTCAAGACTGATACCATTAACACTTAAGACACATAAAAGATCTAGGCACATCCTACATTAAAGGTGAACATTACGACAACCAATGGGAATTACAGTCAGTGATATTAGTAGACAAACATTTAGCACATATACTAAATCTTCTGTTGCCTATTTTAATGAAATAATGCCTCTTCGTGAAGGAATACACAAAAATGTACTAAATATTTATTACTTATTAACAAAAATAATTTCTGTTCCTTTATTTTATTTGCACAATATAGTACAATAACAATTGCCAACTTGGACCATTCTCATAAGAATAGAAGTATAAGTGAAACCTCAGTGATAGGCAGAAAATGGTTCCATTCTATCCAACAGTGATGATATAACATAGCTCGATAGGAACAGACACCAAATATTGTTGGACTTGAATTTGACTGTCATTCCAATTCTGTGAGAACAGTATCTTGGATCCTGGCCATTTACATTGTGAAAAGAACAAAGATATTGTTGACTTGTTGCTTGTATGAGAGAACAAATTGCCAAAAAGGCCACATCTTATCAAAAATTTGGCTTATAAAATTGAACTTTTGCTATGTTATTCTTATCTATGTTATGTTTAGTAAGTGAGTTGGAAATCCAAGCCTAGACAATTCTCTAATTCTTCAGGGCCTACATTTTTGGTAATTCAACTTCATTTCATCGGTTACCACAATGACCCCATGACAATTGAGAGATTTACATGGACAATTTAAACTGCAGAAGAGATAAAGGGAATGGCATGGAGCCAGTGGAAATCCAAGACAGAAAGAAACATCAGTAACTTTAACAAGATGATCTAATTACCCCATGGCTACTGAGTCTCAACAAGATCTGTGCTGCATCAACAAGTGCAGCACACCTATGTGCATGCTTTGCAAATGCTGGAAAGAGAACACACACAGCAAGAGGTCCACTGATCTCCATTGCAATCAGACAACTAAGTGATAGACAATAAGATCAGCGTATATGGTGCAGTCATAGTAAGCTAACCAAGATTGAGTTACAGGTTGGCAATCATGTTTAATTTGTTAGACAACAATTTGGTACCTAGAATCACTTTTGTTGTCATCAAAGGAAACCAGTCTCTTAGGTTGTAGTGAGTGTATATCTGAATGAAGAATATCGCTTCTTGGGTGAGTCAAAGTTCTCAATAGATATTTAATAAATTTTAACAATATACAACCACTGATTGGGTATGTTTCATTTGATAATTCTTCATAATTTCATCACCAAAGTAATTAAAATGCTAGGGTGTAGAAATTCCTCTCATTGACTGTAATGGAACTAAATGTTAGGCACTATGTATACTGGGCAGCCAATCCAATATCGCCCATTTTGCACTGATGCCCGAGATAATCCAGAGTGTTCAACTCTTACCCTTTTATATGGAGGGGAATGCTCATCACTGTTACTCATTCAACTGACCGTTTTTCCACAGACACACATATAACATCCCTTAACTAATGCATCTGATCAGTATCATTGGATGTCATTTCATCTACCTGCATAAACCCACCTGCCTCATAGTGTTACTGGAGACTTCAGAACGATCCCATCATTGGAAAACTCCTGAGCTGATGATTTGTCTTGTTCCAACAGAAATACTGATCCACTAGATGACACAGGACATTGAATCTGGAGTACACAGGAAAGTGTTACCAAGGACAGCAATCAGATGTTTTCAAATCATGACGTTAAAGTCAGCTCTTGCCTGGTCATGGCATTCAGCATTGATTAAATAAAGATCCTCGTATCAAGGGAAGATTTAGTTAGACAACATTTGACACTCACATTCTACAGCCGTTGTGCAAATTGGGGCTCTGCCCAGTGGAACTGCTGCTGGGCCTGGTGAATCTTGCCAGGAGAGGATGCATCAGGAAGATATCATCAACCAACTCCTTCTGGAATGTGTGTTTGTAAAGAATGTACAGAAAGAGGCGCTGTGGTTCGTTGCCAAGGTTCATCTCGAGAAGTTACCAGGCACTGTGTTCTATGGACCGTTCAAAAAACAATCACTGAGGTACACATCAACTGCTGCTGGAAGGCCATCAATTCAATGAAAGATACTCCTTGGTTTGCCTGAAACTTATTTGTCTTCTATTGCAAGGAACTATATTTCAAAGTCCAGGTCTATGTGCTGATGGACACACTGAAGCTGGGGCAGCCACTGCAAAGGCTCAGTGGGGAAACACCCTCATGCCATGATCCATAAACCAAAGGGCTGGGACCACCGGAAAGCCCCTTGGGCTATATTTATCAGAAAACATTCACTGGAATGTAAATGTAGTTGCAATTTACATTTTCAATGGAGCAAGGCACGCTAGACTGCCAAATATTCTATTTAACCCAAATTATTTGTTTACGAATTTTATGAATAAAGTATATCTTTGGAAAGAATGGTCACAGGGAGGCTCTTTCCGACTTCATGCTGTGTTCTGATCACTAGTGCATGCCCAGGTTGTCATGGACCATGCAGTGCCTATCAGTTTGTTTGAAGCCTTTCACTGGTGGAAACCACAGCGCACTGATTGCTTCACAGATACAAATGACCAATTGTTATTCAAATTTACTGCCACATATTTTAATTTGAAAACATTGCATTATAGCCAAGGTCAATTATCTACTAACGATATGGTTTTGTTACTATTGCCTTTAGGGCCTTTCATGCTATGCACATCATTGATTAGGGATTTCAATTTGAAACATTTGTGTTCAGATTGAATTTTGTTCCTTCACAATGATTCTCATTTGCATTTGTAGCCCTGGGATAATAGAATGACCAGGAAGTGACTTAACCTTCACTTCTTTTTTGCACAAATTTAACCTCGCTAGATCCAGGTTTCATTGTGGGTCTTGTGCTACCAAATAAAGCTATTTTTATTTTAAACTAATTATCACTGGCTGCAGGCAGGTGAGTCTGAAAGTCTGGCACAGTGACCACCAACACCATAGTAAACCTTTTGCATTTACTAAAGGGTGCTGCTCCATGTGCTCCTTTTTTAAAAAAGATCTTCTTGGTGGAAGATAATTATTTGAGGCATCAGCCCTCACACCTTCTTCTCCCTCCCAGAAACATGATAGGGTCCCCCTTGTCCTCACTTATCACCCCACCAGCCTCTGCCATTTCCGCCTACTCCAGCATGATGCCACCACCAAACACATCTTCCCTTCACCCCCCCCCAGCGGCATTCCACAGGGATCGTTCCCTCTGGGACACCCTGGTCCACTCCTCCATCTCCCCCTACACTTCAACCCCCTCCCACGGCACCTTCCCATGCAACTGCAGAAGGTGCAACACCTGCCCCTTTACTTCCCCTTTCCTCACCGTCCAAGGCCCAAACACTCCTTTCAAGTGAAGCAGCATTTCACTTGCACTTCCCTCAATTTAGTCTACTGCATTCATTGCTCCCAATGCAGTTTCCTCTACATTGGAGAGACCAAACGCAGACTGGGTGACCGCTTTGCAGAACACCTTCGGTCTGTCCACAAGCATTACCCAGATCTCCCTGTCGCTTGCCATTTCAACACTCCACACTGCTCTCATGCCCACATGTCCGTCCTTGGCTTGCTGCATTGTTCCAGTGAAGCTCAACGCAAACTGGAGGAACAGCACCTCATCTTCCGACTAGGCACTTTACAGCCTTCCGGGCTGAATATTGAGTTCAACAATTTTAGATCATGAACTCTCTCCTCCATCCCCACCCCCTTTCCGATTCCCCCCCCTTTTTTTTCCCAATAATTTACCTAGATTTTTCTTTTCCCACCTATTTCCATTATTTTTTAATGTATTTCCATCCATTGTTTTATCTCTACCTTTTAGCCTTCTTTGATTCCTTCACCCCACCCCACCCCCACTAGGGCTATCTGTACCTTGTTGTCCTGCTTTCTACCCTTAATTAGCACATTCCTCAGATAATATCACCACCTTCAACACCTCTTTGACCTTTTGTCTGTGACATCTTTTGGTTATCTCCACCTATCACTGGCCGTCTATCCAGCTCTAACCACACCCCCCCCCCCCCCCCCCCCCCCGCCCCCCACCAAACCAGCTTATATTTCACCTCTTTTCTATTTTTACTTAGTTCTGTTGAAGGGTCATTCGGACTCGAAACGTTAACTGTGTGCCTTTGCAAAGAAGGTCTGGAGAGAGATGCAGTGGTTTCTGTCGAGGTTCATCCCGAGCAGTTCTATGACACAGGACTCTGTGCTCTACGGGCTGTTCCCAGGGACACACACCGAGACAAACATCAACTGCAGCTGGAGGATTATCAACTCGGTGAAAGACGCGCTTTGGTCTGCCCGAAACTTGTTGGTCTTCCAGAGCAAAGAGTTGTCCCCGACCGAGTGTTGCAGACTGGCACATTCCAAAGTCCAGGACTATGTGCTGAGGGATGCACTAAAGCTTGGGGCAGCTGTCACAAAGGTGCAATGGGGAAGGGTTGCTGCCTAAGACCTTTCTGCCACAGTGCACCGAGGGACTGGGAACTGTGTAGAGCCCCTCGGGCTGTACAGCTCAAAATGAATGTCTGCAAATGATTGTAATATTCATTGTTTGTACTGATGCACCTTGTGATACATGTTGTAAAAGTTGAACCTGATTGTACTTTTGTAATGGTGATTTTGAAATGGTTTGGAATGTGGTTGAAGATATTTTATGAATAAAGTATATTTTTGCAAAAAAAAACTGTGTTCCTCTCCACAGATGCTGCCAGACCTGCTGAGTTTTTCCAGGTATTTTTGTTTTTGTTTTGGATTTCCAGCATCCGCAGTTTTTTGATTTTATTATAATTATTTGATGCTTCTGTATTCCTTCAACTCTTGTCAAACCCCCACTTGCATTCACTGCACCATTGGAGGTCATGTCTTCAGCCACCTTGGCCACAAGATCTGGTGCTTTGTCCCCAAATCTCTTTGCCTCCTTTAAGCCACTTCTTTAACCTACCTCTTTGGGCAAGAATTTGGTCATCTTCCCCAAATTCTTCTTCTTTGGCTCAATGTCATTTTTGACTCACCAGTGATGGTGTCTGGAAGGAGTCTGTGGCATCAGTATTGAGGGCAAGAATATTGACCCTACTACCGCTTTAAGTGCATCACAGACATTTCACTGCCCACACAAGTCAGTATGGAACATTTGGCATACCTCAGTCACACCTACAGTGATGTAACAGTCAGAGTTATCCATCGCCATATTCACAGTGGCGCCAAATGAGTAATGTTTCTCACTAACATCGTCGTTATCAGTGTGAGACCAACTTATCAGTCAGAGTCCACCTATCTTAAGCAATCTCCCTGCAGTTTCAGTGCTGCACTCCAGGCTGATTTATATATGCGTTTAGCATCAGTTTTGGCATCCAAGATAATGTAGCTATGAATGCCAGAAACAAAGTATAAACGGGTTAGTGAAAGTTGGAACCACAACATAAAGAAGGTCCCATCACTACAAACAGTGAGATCTATGCAATACTGGCATAACTTCCAGTTATGACTCTCCTGATTATTTTCTTTTGATCAGTATGTCTCCGGCTGGTAATTCTGGACAGTCCTCCGCAAATACAAAAAAAAATAGTACGGGGGATTGCATTAAATTTTTTTGTCATGCTGACTCAGCAGAACCTGATCGCTACAGGCCTGAAAGTATAAACAGACATTCCCTGCAGAAGGTTCTGGCTTGTTTATATCCAACTTTATGCGCAATTTACATTTTTCCTAATTAAATTTCATTGTGTGAATGAGATTGGTTTAAGTGCAGTTTCCTTATCATGAGTAAAGCACGTCATTAGGTGCAAAGTAAAAAAATCACTTATGTTGAATATGCTGCTGCAAAATCTCCCCAGTTTTCCTCCCCTTGCTCCACTGTACAAATGCATAGTCTGTTCATCCTACAGTAATTTGACACCATCCAATCCTTGCACTACTTAAGGCACGAGGTACACTGTAAATGATAAGACAGATCACGTTCATGGTGGACCAATAGGTCTACATGGTTCCAATAAACAAGCAGTGCTTTCTGTGTCCTTTAGGGATCTATAGTGTCGACAACAGGCCTCCAATTACCTGGCCAGGTAGGTGTACAGTGCAAAAATGCAAGTTTACACTGCAAATAATGGACATCTGAATTGAGTTGTAAGTCTACATACTCATAAACAGTTTCTGCCAGGTAATGTTACAAACTTCAAAAGCAGTCCTTGAAAGTGCTTTATGATCATGTGAACGCTCACACGTGTGACTGCCTTGAGACTCACTGCATCTGTCTTGTTGCTTGTAATATTTACAGAATGGCAGAGGAATGACTCCTCATTAAAATGTAGATTTAATCCCAATGATTAACTAACAGAAGTTGGTTTATAACAGATGACCAAAAGGGGGCATTGAGAAAGGAAATGGGAGCCATTGAAAGGAATAGTTTCATTTACATAGCTTTTCATCCAATCTCTCAGAAGAATCTCAGAGTACCTCATATACAATGAATTACTTTGAAGTGCAATAAATGTTGTATTGTAAGCAAATGCATCAGCCGTACTGTGCACACAAGTTTCCACAGACGTTGATAAGATCAATGTCCATAGAAGGTATTTTTGGTGGAGTTGCTCGAGGGAGCAAGGTTGGTCAGGACAGATGATGAACAATTTGCTGCTCATCAAACCATGTCAGGGGATCACGACCATTCATTTGATTCATTAAGGAGGAAATGGCCTTGCACATTAGACGTGGCCTCACCCTTCTTTGCCTTCTCACAAGTTGCTGTTCCATTGGAACCATGCAACCTGAAACCTCATTCAGAAGACTACCTTGATTATTTTAATGACAGAAACAAATGGGGCAATGAGTTCAATGTGAATTTTTAAACCTTCAAATGGAGTTGGAGGGCCCCTCCCATCCCTCAAAGCGTTCAGTGCAGGTATTTTGAGTTTATATGCACGGAACTCAGAATCCTACTCACAGAGGTGCAGCATCAACAACACTTGCAAATTCATTAACTATTTGGGAGAGCTCACACTGCACTGATATAATGCTGGCATAATTTGGGAAATAGAACATATTGGATATCCCGAGGTCAGAAAAGAGAAGAGGAAATGTTAACTAACCATGATATACCAGGAGGCTTGAAACTCCACACCCTCAATCCTGATTCTGTCCCCAATGGCTCACACAGGCCAACCTTGTTGCCCTCTCTTGACCCAGAGCTGATCTTGCAAACACATTTTTCAACGGTCCTCCCCTTGCTTATCTCAACAAGCTCCTCCAGTCCAACGTGCCATAGCCTGCTCTATTTTCCAATTTGGTGCAGAGACTTCAATGCTCTTGACCCTCTCCCTAAATTGCACTGCCTTGTCATCTCTCCCCTCATTCAAATATCACCTCAAAACTTGCTTCTTTCCTCAGTCAAGTGCTCTAACCTTTCTCCCACCATATCTAGGCATCAATTCTACCTTTGTAACACACCCCAACATATTTTGTTTCATTAAAATCGTGCTACAAAAGTGAGTGCTGGCACTGTTAATCCAGATCCTGGGAATCTGAATGGGGAAAAGCTGCTTTGCCCAGCTCTAACCTTAAATCAACATGGAAAAAAATTGAAAAATTGAATAATTTCCAAGTATCTCTGTTGATAGTCAATGTTTCAGTGGTGTAATATCAGATTTCAGTCACAAATATATTTATCCATCCAATAAGCCATCACAATTTAAAGATTTCAGCAAGCTCATTAAAACCATATTCCATTAAAATTTAGATTGAGGAGCTCCACTTGCTACTGAATGGGGTGTGCATCAGTTAGCGCCCCTTTTCTTTTGCATGCAAGTAGTGTAACAGTGATTTCAAATTCCAGTTTGACAAGATTTTTCAATCATTGCAGATGAACATCATGACCTATTTGAAACTAACTTTAGTTTGGTCACACCAGAGCATAGCACACAACACACCACAGCCATTTGAGTAAAAGGTTGGTGGCGTGCAGAGGTCATGTTAGAATTTTTTTTAACTAGTTAGGCAGCTCACTGCAGCACTGTCCTTGAATGGCTTGACCTATTGCTTGAGAAGGCAATCCAGTGCAGCCAAGTCTACACGCAATGCTCCAGAAGCACACTAATCATTAACCATTTTTTATTTCAAAAACAGCATCAAGGACATGTAATGTGAAACTAGCTTAGGTCATACAAAGTACAACCCTATCAATATCTTTTGAGAAGATCATTCCCTGAAATCACTGATCCACAACCTTAAGGTCTCTTTGTCAAAAATAAGTTGGCCTCAACAAGTCTTGTACGCACAGATCATTTTTTATTTTATGATTTTTAAAAATGAGAAACAAAATGCTTGCATTTATGTAGCGCGGATGGAATTAACAAGCTTCTCAGTCTTGGGATGGGTGACTGAACTGACTTTAACAGTTGCACAAAAGTACATTTACACTTTTCAAGTTTGATGACTTCCACTGTGCTTCATAATTTAGAATGTGAGTCTGGAGTCAGGGCTGATCTGATTCTGGGGAGAAGCAGGAGCAAGACTCCCTGGGCCATAGTCTCACATCACTTCAGTTTGACACCACATGGGGGTTTAAGTCCAGTGCTGTATCAAAACATGATTTACAAGAAGTGCTCCTTTGGGCCTAAAGCACTTGTTGAACCTACCTGACTTCAGTTTAAATTTCCAACTATCTGGAGAGGTACACGTACGCAGAGGCTCTCTCCCGGGCTGGACCATCAGAATCCCAGTCAGGCAGGAGCCAAGTATGTAAACATGGTTCTGCCTGGCTGGAACCCAAACTGCTACCTGCTTTAGCCTTCAGATAGCATAAAGAAGGTATTGCGACTTAAACTGTCACTTTAAGGCAAGAAGTGGCAGATTCAAATTTGTGAATGTCAAGTCAGGTCTGATACCAGGAATTTCTATTTCACACAGTGGTCAATATTGGTACAAGACTTTATGTAGGGTGTCTGCAGCATCTCATAAAAGAGAATCTTCGAATCTATAAACAGCAGGCATGCTGGGGAATTGCGGCTTTCTCCGGATGAATTACCTTCCTTATCCATCACGGAATCTTGCATCATATCTGAAAGGAATATTTAAAAGTGCTGCACATATAATATTATTTGGGCAAATGAGGTAGCTGGTTTTTATTTATTCCTTCATGGGATGGGGGTGTCGCTGGCAAGGCAGAGGCTTGCTCGGCCATTTCAGAGGGCAGTTAAGAGTAAACCACATTGCTGTGGGTCACGTGTAAGTCAGACCCAGTAAGAGCGGCAGATTTCTTTCCTTAAAGGACATTAGTGAACCAGATGGGTTTTTATGACAATCGACGATAGTTTCGTGGTCACCATTACTGAGGCTAACTTTCAATTCCAGATTTTATCAACTGAATTTCAATTCCACCCGCACTGTCCTTGAATGGCTTGACCTATTGCATGAGAAGGCAAGCCAATGCAGCCAAGTCTACACGCAATGCTCCAGAAGCACACTAATCATTAACCAGTTTTTATTTCAAATATGTGACGTGATGTGATTTGAAGGCGTATTCCCATTCGCCTGGTCCTCTGGATTTCTAGTCCAGTGACATTACCACTCTCCACCACCCCCCCCCCACCCCCCCCACACAACTGCAGTTTGCACAGCCAGATCCCACACAAAACAATGATGACGGGAATGAATTAATCCAATTTTCAGGTGTCACCGGCTGTTTGAATAGCTTCATGGGGTCTCCTAAGGTCCACCTGGTTTGGCAGATAAAATCTGGGTTTCACCTGCCATCTAAAGAATGGCATCTCTGAAAATGCAGCACCCCCCCCTCCCCGATAGTAAGTGTTAGCCTTGGCTCACTGGTGGGCACTCTCGGTTCTGAGTCACAGAAGGTTGTGGGTTCAAGCTCCACTCCAGAGATTTGAGCGCAAGATCAAGTCTGACACTCCAATGAGGGATTCACTGATGGAGTGCTGCACTCGTCTTTCAGATGAGGCATTAAACTTAAACCCCATCAGCCCTGTCAGGTGGATGTTAAAGATCCCTGGGCACTATTTTGAAGATGAGCAGGGAAGCCCTCTCCAGTGTCCTGGCCAATAATTTTCCTTCAACCAACACCCGGTACATATTTTGCAGAAGACTCATATTCAACTTGAAATGTTGGCCTGGATTTTCCGGCCCCGCATTGGTGGGGACCCACCACGGCGGGCGCAGCGAGCCAGCCAAAAGTCCAGTGACTTCGGCGGGACCGCAAAATCCCGGCCGTGAACTCTGTTTCCCACCCACCCCCAACCCCCAGCCCAGATGCTGCCAAACCTGCTGAGTTTTTCCAAGCCTTTTCTGTTTTTAATTTCAGGTTTTCGGCATCTGCAGCATTTTGCTTTTATTGTACCTGATACAACGTTATCTGGTCATGTATCTCATTGCTGTTTGTGAGATCTTGCTGTGCACAAATTGACCGGTTTCTTGCATGAACGCCAGTAACAAGATTTCAAAAGTACTTAATTGGCTGTAAAGTTTTTTTTATTGTTCGGGGGGGAGGGGGTGGGGGTCAACCTGTGGTGAAAAGCAGCTGGTATAAAGGCGAAGTCTCACTTTTCTATCCATTGGGAGCATTCAGGATATTTTTTTTTCAATAATAAAAGGGTGACTTGGTTTTTGGAGTCTGCTGCAGTACTAATAAGCAACGTTAAAAAAAAATGCTTGCAACGTGTTAAAAACGAACTTTTCCGCTAAAGGTCATTCTCTGTCCGAAACTACAAGTGACAGACAGAGAGAGAGAGAGAGGGAGGGAGATGAGAACAGCGATAAACTGGTCGCACGCAAACACTGGGGGAGAGAATGGCCGGAGGGAACCAGTGAAACGAAGATTTCAATAGCTGATCGCTTGCACAGTCATTGTATACCTCCCACCATTGTTGCTGCGATTTGGAAACATTCCATTACCCAAGTTGTAAAAGGAACGGAGGAACAGAAGTGCCAAGAGCTTTTTTTTTCACCCTCGGGCGACGTCAGTTTACACAAAGTTTTATAAGTGAAAAGAAACCTAAAATCGACTTCGAGGAGGGGCGGGGGGGGAGGGTTGCTGCAGTCCGAAATGGGCAGAAGGTTTAGCCTTACTCTCACCGTGTGGGCACGAAGCGTTTCTGGAATGGTTTCTGCAACAAGGAACCTGTCAACAAAGGGTCAATAAAGTTGCCTAGCGTGCAAGCTGCGCTCCACAACAAATACCTTTGATAGTTTATCATCTTTTTAATACTGGCAAGAGGCTCGAAACAGATCCCGGCCACCTCGTTCTGCAGCAGCTAGATAAGAGTGGTGCGCGACAGTTTGTTGACCTCCCCACCCCCTCTCCCCCTCCTCCTCCGGTCTGGTTAAGGTTTGGGGGGTGGGGGGGGGGAATTACGATGTTTAGCCGGCTCACACATACATTGTCAGCTGTCAAAGGCTGGGGGTTTTTGAGACCTGTTATCCATCCTGTAACGCGTTCTCCCCTTTCTAAAACAAGTCACTTCTTTTAAAAAAAAGTTTCAAGTAGACTGGAGATCCTAATCGCTCAACCAGTGGCACAAACTCTTGAATTTAAAGAGCGCTGGTGCCGCAGTTAGACGGCGTGAGGATGTCCCTGAGCAAGTGTACCCTGGTTTTGAGGAGGAGTGCAGGGGGTGTCGGGTTCGTGTCAATGCACAGCGCCTTGGGAAAGCACATCGAAACCCAATGGCAGCCAGTACCACTCGTCACTCAGCTCTGGACACCAAGTAGCCCTCTCACGCTATAGCATGAGCTTTCTATATTACAACAGGGAGGACGCTTCAGAGGTACTTGCAGATGCAGATGCAGATCGGGACATCCTGAAAGGCGCTATAGAAATTCAAGTTTTTCTTTCCGCCCCCGGGGTTTCCGAGTTGCCAACCGGGATTAATGCATCCCTGAAGGTTCCACCATATGACTTTCCCACACTCTCCAGCCATCAGTGGCCAACCCACCCACCCTTGCGATGTGCTGCCTTCCAACTAATTGCAAAGCAAAAAGTGGACGATGCTTGACTGCCAAACAGCCTTCTCCCCCATTTTCAATATTTTTATATCTGGTAAAGAGAAATGTTCATAGAAAATGACCAAAAAAAAACTCAAATCTTTTTTAATGTCCTGATAATTTTACTCCAGGGTTTGCACACAGCAGTGTCCTGGAGATTGATCTTCAATTCCCGGGGACTCCAGGCCAATCCTGGAGGGTTGGCAACCCTACTGGGCACAGTGAAACTGCATTTTAAAAGTGTCCATTTTAGTCCACTGAATGATCAGGGAAACTTTTAAGAACTGTGTGATTATTCTAAACGTGACAGCAGATGCCGTGCCTATGCTAAGATTAGCAGCCAGAAAACTGTGCATGTACCCTAACACGTGCACACATTTCCTTTATGACTGAACTTACTGCAACCAGGTCCAAATCTAGCCCAATGACTCTTGGCTTAATTGCTGCGTAATTATAGCTGGGAATTTCCTGCAATGTTAATGGTGCAAGACCTCACAGGATACAGTTACACTGCATAAGGCAAACGGAGAGCTGAACACTCTTAATTATTACTGCTGCACTGAAGAGCTGATTTACCTGGGAGAGCCCAGCACAAATCTCACTCTGACCTGCCCCCCTCACCCCCACCACCCAGCAATGTAGTTACCATTTGAAGTGATAAGGAAGCGGGAAGGATCCCAATAGAAAGAAGGATAGAGTTGGTGTAGTAACTGTAGCTTTAAGGAATGTAGTGACTGTAGCTTTAAGATTTATTGTACTGTGTAGTGTCAAGTGACAGTGTGAATGAATCAACCCTAAGCGCGGGGAACCTTAGAGGTGGAGTTTTTGTCTCGTTGTGGATCTTGATGGAAGCATGTAACTGCTGCTGAAGCCCTGTAAATAAAGTTTACTGTTTCTTATGAGAAACCTGTCTGGACAAACAAGTCCATAACAACTGGCGATGAGGATAAATTAGTTCTGACACTGTCCCTCACCCAGTGAATGTGAGTATCTTCTTTTAAACAGAAGGTATGCCACATTTTGGCAGGATTGACCCCTTCGGCTCATCCACAGAGGACTGGAGTCAATATACAGAACATCTCAGTTTCTTTTTCCAAGCAAACAAAATAACTATGGAGGAAAAAAGGAAAGCAATTCTCCTAAGCATCTGTGGGAGTAAAGCTTACAATTTAATCCATTGTTTGACGGCTCCGAACGCTCCCGATTCGAAGATCTTCAGCGAGTTGGTAGACCTCGTAAAGAGTCATTTTCAACCCAAATCCTCTGTAAACATGCTGACGTTCAAATTTAATTTGAGAGTAAGAGCTCTGGGTAGCCCATAGCAATGTGTGTAGAGAAGTTGAAACAGCTAACTGAACATTGTGACTTCGGAGAGACCCTAAATGATATGTTAAGGCATTGTTTGGTCTGCTGTGTCCTCGTTGATGCATTCATTGAGGGTTATTAGCTGAAGTAAATATCGATTTTAAAAGAGCATTGGAAATAGCGCTTGCGATGGAAAGCGCTGAGTGGGATTCGTAGGCCTTAGAGGGTGTACAAAACAGCGCCATTTTCCAGCTGGGGCAGGAACAGACCGCCAGGCATAGTGCAAAACCAGGAAGTCAGCCGCAAAGCGGGAGACAGTGCCTGCTACCCGAGACAGCTCAGCAGCAAATCTGAAAATGAATTGTTACCGATGTGGAAGTAACCATATCCCTGAAATTTGCTGTTTTAAAGAGGTGGAGTGCCATTTCTGGAATAAAAGAGGGCACATACTGAAGCAATGTAAATCAAGATTGAGGCAGACTCCCAGGCAGCAAACTAAACTGATTGAAGTACATAATGTGGTAGAACCAGAAACCACTAATTCCGATGTTTATTCTCTACTTAATGTGAAAGTAGGGAAAACGAAGCCAATCACTGTTACTCTGCAGGTAAATGGAAAACCTTTGATTATGGAAATGGATACTGGTGCATCAACCACTGCAGTGGGGGAACGCACATTCAAATATTTAAACAAGGGTACTCAACAATTGAATATGGAGCAGACTTCAGCCAAATTGAAAACGTATACTGGTGAAGCCATACAAGTGAAAGATATTACCACTGTATCTGTTTATTACAAGCACCAGACAGCACAGCTCCCTGTGATTGTAGTGGAAGGTGAAGGACCAAGCCTTCTAGGTCGTGATTGGCTAAAAGAAGTTAAATTAAATTGGTATGAATATTTTCCAGCTAAGAGCTGGAGGACTGCCAGAGCTGCTAAAGAAATAGGACAAGATCTTTTGAGAGGAACTGGGGAAAATCAAGGGCCTGCAGGCTAAGATCTATATTGACTCTAAAGCAACTTCTCATTTTTTTAAAGCCAGGCCTGTGCCTTATGCCCTGAGAGAGAAGGTTGACACTGAATTAATCCATTTAGAGAATTCAGCCAACTTAATTTTTGGAATGGGCAGCACCCATAGTCCCTGTCTTGAAACCAGATCAGGCCACCCATATCTGTAGGGATTATAAATTAACAGTAAACTAGGCTGCCAAGTTGGACAATTACCCTATCCCCAGGATCGAGGCTCTGTATGCCAAACTAGCAGGAGGGAGAACTTAAACTAAATTGGATATGAGTCACGCATATTAGCAGCTGGAACTGGATGATACATTCAGAGGATTTGTAACCATAAACACACATAAAGGGTTGTATCAATACACACACCTGCCTTTTGATGTTTCTTTGGCCTGCACAATTTCCCAGAGGGCGATGGAGAGCTTGCTGCAAGGACTACCTCAGATCGTGGTCTACCTGGACAACACCCTAACAACTGGGTTAACAGAAGGGGAACACTTGGCTAACTTGGAGGAAGTCTTAAAATAATTCTTGGAAGCAGGGGTGCACTTGAAAAACGAAGAGTGTACCTTTCAGGCAAGTGAAGTTATTTACTTGGTCCACCGGATCGATGCCCAAGAGTTACACCTGGTAGAAGTAAAAGTTAAAGCTATTAAGAAGCCACCCTCACCTACAAATGTCTCGGGGTATGGTAAATTATTATGGCCAACTCCTGCCCAATTTATCAACAGTCCTAGCCTCTCTACACTCATTATTAAAGGAAAACCAACGTTGGTCTTGGACCTCAAGAAGAAGCCTTCACGAAAGTTAAACAGCTCTTGCACTCTTCAAACTTGTTAGTACACTACGACTCGACAAAAGAATTGGTGCTAACTTGCAATGTCTCCCCCTATGACGTAGAGCAGTACTATCTCACAAGATGGAAGACGGTTTAGAAAGGCCGATAAGCTATGTGTCCAAAATCCTCTCTACGGCCAAGAAGGGTTATTCACAATTCGAGAAAGAAGGATTATTGATTATTTTCAGAGTTAAAAAATTCCATCAGTAAGTACATGGACGACATTTTACTATAGTATCTGATCACAAACCGATCTTGGGCCTGTTTAACGAAAAAAAGGCTATCCCTCCCATAACTTCCACAAGAATTCAAAGATGGGCTTTGATTTTATCAGTATATGAATATACTTTTATGCAAAGACCCGGGAGGCATATAGTCAGTGCAGATGCCCTAAGTCGCCTTCCTTTGCAGGAGGTCATTGAACATGCTCCAACTCCCAAAGAGACTGTATCAGCAATGAATTTCCTGGATTCTTCGCCAGTCTGCGCAAGACAAATGAGAAACTGGACGAACCATGATCCAGTCTTGTCTTGTGTACGAGATCAAGTATTGAAAGAATGGTCCCAGGAACCAGGCCCCAAAGAACTGAAGCCATTCTTCACCCAAAGGAGTGAATTGAGTAGTCAGGATGGTATCCTATTCTGGGGTACACGAGTCGTCATTCCTTCACAAGGAAGGGAACCGCTCTTAACTGAGTTGCATTGTGCGTATCCTGGAATTTCCAAAATGAAAAAGGTTGCAAGGAGCTATATGTGGTGGCCAGGAATAGACAGTGATAGAGAAAAAATAGTTTAACACTGTCTCCAGTACCAGCACAACATTTAAGAAGTATTTAGATGATCACTTGAAATGCCATAGCACACAGAGCTACTGGCCAAGTGCTGGAAAATGGGATTAGAATAGATAGGTACTTGATGGCCGGCATGGACACGATGGGGTGAAGGGCCTGTTTCTCTATAACTCTATGACTCTATAACGACAGAAGTTGTCTGTTGCAGTCCCACTGCACCCGTGGGAATGGTCTGGTCGACCCTGGGTGAGACTGCATATAGATTATATAGGTCCATTTCTAGGCACCATGTTTCTACTAATAATTGATCCACACTCCAAATGGTTAGATGCGTACAAAGTTAGATCGCCAACATCAGGTGCGACTATGGAAAGGTTACGCCAAACTTTTCTATACATGGATTGACAGAAATCATTGTCTCAGATAATGGTACAGCATTTACTAGTGCTGAATTTCAAAGGTCCATGAGCCTAAATGGTATCAAACATGTAAAGACAGCACCATATCATCCGTCATCTAATGGATTGGCCAAGAGAGCAGTACAAACTTTTAAAGTTGTGATGAAAAAATTATTGGGAGGTTCATTGGAGATTAAACTTTCACATTTCCTGTTTCACTATAGAACGACCCCACAAAGCTGCTACAGGATCAACACCTTCAGAATTACTTATGAAGCGCCACCTTCATACGAGATTAAGCCTGGTACTTCCCAATTTGGAGGGGAAGGTAGAGGGCAGTCAAGGGAATCAAAAAGTGACTCATGATTTGCATAGTCAAGAGCGAGAATTTACTGTTGGTGAAACAGTATTTGTATGAAACTTCGGTGGTGGATTGAGTTGGTTACCTAGTGTAATAGTTTCTGTGACCGGATCGTTGTCGTACCATGTAAAAGCGGAGGGCCCGATCACCTGAAAACATGTGGATCATTTGAGAAGAAGGGAGATACCCCAACAAACTGATGATCCACCTGTAGGCATTGTAGAACCTGTGGTTCCCATTGTGATTGATCAACCAAGGATAGACACACCAGATGTCTCTGTTGGAGTGGATAACACTGAACTGCCTGTGCCTAAGCAGGGACCTGATGTTGCTGCGGTTCCAGAAAATAAAGATTCAGTAAGAGATTCTAAAGTCGTGGAACTATGACATTCTACCCTGGTCAGGAAACCACCTGAGAGACTGAACTTATAATTTCATGACCCATGCATATACTTGTAATGTTGTGAATGTAGTTGTTCCTGTAAATACAAATTGTAAAACAAAACTAAAGAGGGAGGAATGTAGTGACTGTAGCTTTAAGACTTATTGTACTGTGTAGTGTCACATGACAGTGTGAACAAATCAGCCCTAAGTGTGGGGAACCTTAGGGGTGGAGTTTTTGTCTAGTTATGGATCTTGATGGAAGCATGTAACTGCTGCTGAAGCACTGCAAATAAAGTTCACTGTTTCTTATGAGAAACCTGTCTGGAAAAACAAGTCTATAACAGTTGGGATGACTTATTGTTCTGCAGCAGTATGGATTCCCATTCAAAGCAGCTGATAGTCAAAGATTACAAGGAGAAAATACAGTACCACATGGGAAATTACCTGACTAAATCATGGTGCCACAAAGCTATGTGGAAGGAAATTGTGAGAGAGAATTCATTTCATTTACATGAAGTGTGCTACAAAAACCCCAGCCGAAAAGACTGGTATTTATAAAGCACCTTTCACAACTCCTGAACATCCCATGAAATGCAATCATTGTTGTGATGTTGGAAACACAGCAGCCAATTTTCACACAACACCAACAGCAAGCTCATTTGTTTTAGTGATGTTGGTCGAGGGATAACTATTGACCAGGACACCAGGGAGTACGCTCCTGCTCTTCTTCAGAGTGGTGTCACCCACCTGAGAGGGCAGGCGGGGCCTCAGTTTAACTTCCCATCTGAAAGACTGCGCCTCCAACAGTGCAGCACCCAATAAGTACTGCACTGTGTCTCCTCTCAACGCAATATGCCCATCTGCGCATGCACACTGGTCCGCGTAGGCATTACTCTGCTGTGCCCAGCCTGCCAGAAAGCCTTTAAATGGAAAGAAGTTTATCCTTCAGTAACGGCATCCTGCTTTGTTATACATTACAAGGGAGATAAAGAAGAGAGGGTGCGGAGTGAGAGACAGAGTCAGAGTGAGTTAGGGCTGTGAGACACAGACGGTCAAAGTATCGGTTCCATTACATCTTGTAAGGTCTGGTTTTACCTAGAAAACTTTTATTGGGGTCTCATCTCTCATTAATGTTGTATCAGAGACAAACATAGTATTAATCTCACACTCACCCATATTTAACCATATCTTGCCTGTTGTAACCCCTGCAGATTTCAGATAGATGTTTTTTTAAATTAATTACTTTGTGTAATGGTGTTTCTGAGCACAGGGCTTGCAGTTATTTACTTCAGAATTCAAGTGAAATGAAGTGGTGTGAGACAGTTTTGGCTGCGGGCTCCAGTGAATGCACACTGAACAATAGCTATCTCTTTGAGGTAAAATCTCGCTTCCTGTTTCACATGGCAGAGAAAAACTAGAATTGAGGGTGCACGGCATTGGCAGCAAACACAGCCCTGAGTACTGGGGTTGTCAGCTTAGATTCTGTGTTCAACTCTCTCTCGAGTGGGACTTGAACCCACAACCTCCTGATTTTGAGGTGAGATTGCTAGCCATTGAGCCGCAACTTTTTTCTTTATACTTTCATGGGATGTGGGCATCACTGGTAAGGCCAGCATTTGTTTCCCATCTCTAATTGCCCTTGAACTGAGTGGCTTGCTAGGCTATTTCAGACGGCAGTTAAGAGTCAACCACATTGCTGTGGATCTGGAGTCACATGAAGGCCAAACCAGGTAAGGATGGCAGATTTCCTTCCCTAAAGGACATTACAACAATTGATGAGAGTTTCACGGTCACTACTGCTGAGACTAGCTTTATATTCCAGGTTTATTAACGCAATTCAAATTCCACCATCTGCTGAGGTGGGATTTGAACCCATGCCCCCACTCAAGTCCCACTTGAGAGAGTTGAACACAGAATCTAAGCTGGCACAAATTAAGGCAGAACAAATTGTGAAAGACAAGTAAGCGACAACCAAACTAAGCTGTCACCTCAACAGTCTTTTTTGGGTTATGGGGATTGATTTTTTTTGTAACCTTTCCTCACATGTCCTCCCTTTACACTGGGAATTATTCATCTTGCCCCTCCCTGCACCTTCCCCAGTGCCAGCGTTTCCTATTTGTAATGTGGGACCAGAAACTATACACACTCCTCTAAATGCATTCTGACCATTACTCTATAAATTCTAGATATAAACTCCATGGGTCTTGCATGCTGCCGTTCTAATTATATATTCTAACATTATTGCCAAATGATCCTTCATTTAAGACAGTACTTCACAATAAAAAGTTTTTAGACTTTTTATTTATTTTAGAATCACTATAAGATATGTTAGCTAATGACTAACGGTCAGTCCGATAAGATAGAGATAAAATTACTGTGCACAGTTCTGGTCTTTGTTATACAAAAGAGATATAGAGGCAATGGAGAAGATACAAAATATATTTACAATGACTATACCAGAACTGAAAGGTTAAACTTATCAAGAAAGACTGAACAGGCTGGGTCTCCTCTCTTGAAAAGAGAAGGTTGAGAAGTCACTTAACAGAGGCTTTAAAATTACAAGAGTTTGATAGGATAAACTTAGAAAAGATGTTTCCACTTCTGGGAGTCCATAAACTAAGGGCCATGAATACAAGATAGTCACCAATAAACCTAATAAGGAATTCAGGAAAAACCTCTTTA
This sequence comes from Cetorhinus maximus, assembly GCF_964194155.1. Lineage (NCBI taxonomy): Eukaryota > Metazoa > Chordata > Chondrichthyes > Lamniformes > Cetorhinidae > Cetorhinus > Cetorhinus maximus. Next base: position 3,099,662 of record NC_135908.1, read on the forward strand.
CTCAGAGAGCGGTTAGAAAGTGGAACTCGCTACCACATGGAGTTGCTGTGATGAATAGCATAATGTATTTAAGGGGAAGTTAGATAAGTATATGAGGAAGAAAGGATTTTCTGATAAGAGTTAAATGAAGTAGGATGGGAAGAGGCTCCTGTAGACATAAACACCAGTATAGACCAGTTGGGCTGAATGGCTTGTGCTGTAAGTTCGATATGAAATGTGATTGTCGATGTCAGTTTTCATTTCTAAATCAGTGACTAAATAAAGTGATCATTAGTTGACCATGCTTGAGCAAATTGATATAGGGAGTGACAAGGTATTGGAGGTGTTGGCAGGCTTAAAAGTAGACAAATCTCCAGGTCCGGATGATTTGTGTCCCAGACTGCTGAGGGAGGCAAGGGAGGGGATCGCAGGGGCTCTGTCCGAAATTTTTAATTCCTCTCTGGCCACAGGGGAGGTGCCAGAGCACTGGAGAACAGCTAATGTGGTTCCGCTATTTAAGAAGGGTTGTAGCGATAAGCCAGGGAACTACAGACCAGTGAGTCTCACGTCAGTGGTAGGGAAACTATTGGAGAAAATTCTGAAGGAGATAATCTATCTCCACTTGGAGAGGCAAGGTTTGATCAGGGATGGTCAGCATGGCTTTGTCAGAGGGAGGTCATGCCTAACAAATTTGACTGAATTTTTTGAGGAGGTGACCAGGTGTGTAGATGAGGGTAGTGTAGTTGATGTAGTTTATATGGATTTCAGCAAAGCCTTTGACAAGGTCCCACATGGGAGACTTATAAAGAAGGCAAATGCACATGGGATACTGGGTAATTTGATAAGGTGGATTCAAAATTGGCTTAGTTGTAGGAGACAGAGGGTGATGTCAGAAGGCTGCTTTAGTGACTGGAAGCCAGTGTCCAGTGGCGTGCCACTGGGATCTGTGCTGGGTCCCCTATTATTCGTCATTTATATAAACAATATAGATGACTATGTGGGGGGTAGGATTAGTAAGTTTGCGGATGACACAAAGATTGGCCGGGTGGTTAACAGTGAGGTTGAGTGTCTTGGGCTACAGGAAGATATAGATGGGATGGTCAAATGGGCAGATAAGTGGCAGATGGAATTTAACCCTGAAAAGTGTGAGGTGATACACTATGGAAGGAGTAATTTGACAGGGAAGTATTCAATGAACGGCATGACACTAGGACGTTCTGAGGAACAAAGGGACCTTGGCATGTGCGTCCATAGATCTCTGAAGGCGGAGGGACATGTTAGTGGGGTGGTGAAAAGGCATATGGGACACTTGCTTTTATCAGTCGAGGCATAAATTACAAAAGTAGGGAGGTCATGTTGGAGTTGTATAGAACCTTGGTGAGGCCACAGCTGGAGTACTGTGTGCAGTTCTGGTCGCCACATTATAGGAACGATGTGGTTGCACTGGAGGGGGTGCAGAGGAGATTCACCAAGATGTTGCCTGGGATGAAACATTTAAGTTATGAAGAGAGGTTGGATAGACTTGGGTTGTTTTCATTGGAGCAGAGAAGACTGAGGGGTGACCTGATCGAGGTGCACAAGATTATGAGGGGCATGGACAGGGTGGATAGGGAGCAGCTGTTCCCTTTAGTTGAAGGGTCAGTCACAGGTGACATAAGTTCAAGGTGAGGGGCAGGAGGTTTAGGGAGGATGTGAGGAAAAACACTTTTACCCAGAGGGTGGTGACGGTCTGGAATGCGCAGCCTGGGAGTGTGGTGGAGGCGGGTTGCCTCACATCCTTTAAAAAGTGCCTGGATGAGCACTTGGCATGTCATAACATTCAAGGCTATGGGCCAAGCGCTGGTAAATGGGATTAGGTAGGTAGGTCAGGTGTTCTCACGTGTGGGTGCAGACTCAATGGGCCGAAGGACTTCTTCTGCACTGTGTGATTCTGTGATGCTGATAGAAGGTGGCACAGAATCCATTGCCAGAGAGCCAGCTTCAAGTCAGCACAAGTCACTATGACATGTAGAATGGAACTTGTGGTGTCTCCTCACATCAGAAGCAGGGTGGAGATGGGAAAAAACATCAAAGGGAAGTGCTTGTTCCTTGGAGCTTTCTGGTTACTCAATCTGATGAGATTCATTGATGAAAGCCTATGTACATGCTGTTTTGGTCAGCTAGACAAAGAATGTGGTGATAAATTAGAGAGAGAGGGTAGCATCTTACCAAAAATAACTCCTCTAAAAATGGTTGGTCGTGGAACCCCAAGGACTAAATCTCACAAAATGCCAGCCTCACTTTTAAAATCGATACTATCTCAAGTAATACATGTTCCGTGGCATTGCATATGGACTTCTGATAAAGTGGGGGGACAGGGAAAGGCTATATTGACCAGGGCTTCAGAGATAATTCTGTTCCCATTTTGAAGTCCTATTTTGTCTTTATTTTTACATAATACAAGGTGATAAACAAGGAGTAAGGCTTTGCAGACAGGAAATGTACATGGATGCAAGATTTTTAATGCATTATAGATATTTAATTTGCTTTGCAAACTCAATGCACCATTTACAACTGCGGACAGGCAAAAGATCTTTGTTTCATAGTCCTTCTCAATAAACACTTTTATATCTCATACTGGTAAAGGAGCACCCAACACAGAGATTCATTTCCATATGCTGCTCTTCTGTTTAATGCTGCAAGTGCACCTCAGAAAAATATTATACGAAGGGTAAATGTAGAAAGAGTATATTCAAAAGGTTAATGAATATTGACAGCTGCTTGCATAACCACAACAATGTTGGCGTCTGATGCTGTCAAGCCTTGAGTTTATGCTGGAGTCCCACAAGTCTGCCTTGGATGGTATCTTATCAACTTCAGTGTTGCTGATACTGCTTTTAAGTGGATTTCAAGGAATTGCAGGAGCGTTTTAGCTTCAATTATTCTCTGACCTTGCTTCCATTTAGGGAAGTTCCTCTATTCTGTGCTGATTCATAGCTTAATCTGACCGTTCAGGAACTCAGCTGATACAGAATCATTGTTTTAAAAAAAGTTTGTTTCCCCAAGTGCCTCAGTGAATCAATGCATCATCTGATGTGATATTGAGCCACACCATCTGTAGCTACTCACTAAGGTTTGAGCTCCCAAATCCTCAATCTCTAGCACCTCCAAGTTCCACACCAAGCTGACTTGGAAATATATCATCGTTCCTTCATCATGCTGGGTCAAAATCTTGGAACTTCCTGCCTAACAACACTGTGGGAGTATCTTTACCACATGAACTACAGAGGTTCAAGGCCATGTCTCACACCACCTTCTCAAATGTAAATTAGGGATGTGCAATAAATGCTGGCCTGGCCAGCGACACCCACATCCTATGAATATTTTTGTTTAAAAGCATGACACCCAGCTTTGACCCAGGGTTTACAACCAGTTAGCTGAAGTAGAAGAGGGTTCTACAATTGGTTTCAGTAAACATAGGAAACAATGAACTATAACAAAAACAAAAATAGCCGGAAAAACTCAGCAGGTCTGACAGCATCTGCGGAGAAGAACACAATTAACGTTTCGAGTCCGTATGACTCTTCATCAGAACTGAAGAAATATAGAAATGTGGTGAAATATAAACTGGTAGAGGGGGGTGGGACAGGTAGAGCTGGATAGAGGGCCAGTGATAGGTGGAGGCAAAGAAGAGATTGCCAAAGATGTCATAGACAAAAGGACAAAGGGGTGTTGACGGTGGTGATATTATCTAAGGAATGTGCTAATGGGGACATTAAGGGTAGAAAGCAGGACAAACAAGTGGCAGATGGCCCTAGTGGGGGTGGGGTGGGGGGAAGGGATCAAAATGGGCTAAAAGGTGGAGATAAAACGATTCATTTAAAAATAGGTGGGAAAAGAAAAATATATCTAAAAAATATAAATTATGGGAAAAGGGGTATCAGAAAGGGGGTGGGGATGGAGGAGAGAGTTCATGATCTGAAGTTGTTGAACTCAATGTTAAGTCCGGAAGGCTGTAAAGTACCTAGTTGGAAGATGAGGTGCTGTTCCTCCAGTTTGCGTTGAGCTTCACTGGAACATTGCAGCAAGCCAAGGAGGGACATGTGGGCTTGAGAGCAGGGTGGTGTGTTGAAATGGCAAGCGACAGGGAGGTCTGGGTCATGCTTGCGGACAGACCGAAGGTGTTCCACAAAGCGGTCACCCAGTCTGCGTTTGGTCTCTCCAATGTAGAGGAGCCCGCATTGGGAGCAGTGAATGCAGTAGAATGAACTATGTTTCCCCTGTCATTGTTCTTCATTGACTCCCAGTGGAATGGGAATTGGATGAAGACAAGATCAGGTTCGCCTGTGGCATTCATTGTAGTCCTCCCAACACTCGGGATCATTTTACAATTCCTATGGGGAACATTACCCACTAGATACTTACCCCGACACAGTGTGAGATCATGCAAGCAGAATATCCACAAGGTGGTGCTGGGTTACAGGTCACTCAGGGAGTCTGTGTTGCTATGGCAACATGCACTTTTACATGCATGTTGTAGTCTGGAGCTATGGATAGTGATGGTAGAGGCTCCAACTTTCTTTCCATCACATGGCTGACCAGGAAATTCTCCCTCTCTTACCACCTGCCATTGGTGTGTGTTGGAAAGATTTGCAGGTTGACACTTAACCTGTTTGGCCACGTTATGAATGCACCTTCCTTGTCCATCAAGTCCTGGGGTGGGTCTTAAACCCAGAGTTCTGGTTCAGAAGCAGGGACACTATCCACTGCACCACAAGACCTTCTATCTGCAAGGTAAAGACCATTAAAAACCCTGCCCAGCAAGAGGCACTACCTCCACAGAAAGAAATAGGAGCAGGAGTAGGTCATTCAGCCCTTCGAGCCTGCTCTGCCATTCAATATGATCATGGCTGATTCTCAATCTCAACAGCATATTCCCACTCTCTCCCCATACCCCTTGATGCCTTTAGAGTCCAGAAACTTCTCTATTTCCTTCTTAAATATATTCAGTGACTTGGCCTCCACAGCTTTCTGTGGTAGAGAAGTAGAAGTAGAAGGTAGACAGGTTCACCACCCTCTGAGTGGAGAAGTTTCTCCTCATCTCAGTCCTAAATGGTCTACTCCATATCCTGAGACTGTGACCCCTTGTTCTGTATCCCCCAGCCAGCAGAGAAAGGTACAAAATTGAGAGAAAAGAAGGATTGACCTACAGAATGGCTTAGTCAGCACAGTCATCCTACAGATGCTGTAATTATAGTCCAGGAAAGAATGATCTGGAATGAAGCTGCTTCTGTCCCACCTCACAAAGGGGAATAGAAATCTCGAATTGTAACCGAACCTCCCTCACCAAAAAAGCCGTTGAGGATAGGTCAATTCAAAATTTTAAAACTGAGATTGTCAGATTTTTATGACGCTCGGGTATTGGAACCAATGTGGGTACATGGAGTTAAGATACAGATCAGCCTTAATCTAACTGAGCAGTGCAAGAGGCTTGAGGGGCTGAAAACTCTACTCCCCCTACCTATGTTTCTATCCCAACTTACTCAAAGTGATTTACACAATTTAATTTAAAGCAGTGTGACTGTCCCAAAATCACACCAAATTTGAAAACAATGCCTCAGTGCAACAAGAAAAGTCACGGGGTGATGGTGGCATAGTGGTAACATCACTGGACTAGCAATTTAGAGGCCCAGGCTAATGCAGCTGGTGGAATTTAAATTCAATTAATAGAGCTGGAATATAAAGCTAGTCTCAGTAAAGGTGCCCATGAAACTATTGTTGTAAAGACCCTTCTGCCATCTTTACCTGATTTGACTCCAGACCCCACAGCAATGTGGTTGACTCTTAAATGGCCTAGCAACCCACTCAGTTGTATCAAACCACTACAAATCCTGAAAGGGAATGAAACCGGACGGACCACTTGGCATTGACCTAGGCACCGGAAATGACAATGACACATTCAGCCCTGTCAACCCTGCAAAATCCACCCCGCTAACATCCGAGGCTTGTGCTAAAACTGAGAGAGCTATCCCACAGACTATTCAAGCGACAGCCTGACATCGTTATACTCACTGAATCATGTCCCAAACACCATCACCATCCCTGGATATGTCTCACCAGAGGTGGTGGCCTGGTGATATACAGTCAGAAGGGAGTTGCCCTGGGAGCCCTCAACATTGACACTGGACCCCATGAAGTCTCAGAGCATCAAGTCAAACATGGGCAAGGAAACCTCCTGCTGATTACCACTCCCCCTCAGCTGAGAATCAGTTCTCCTCCATGTTGAACACCAACTGGAAGAAGCACTGAGGGTGGCAAGGGCACAGAATGTACTCCAGGTGGGGAGACTTCAATGTCTATCAGCAGCACCACTACTGACTGAGCTGGCTGAGTCCTAAAGGACATAACCGGGTCAATGGCAGTGGTGAGGAAACCAACAAGAGGGAAAAACCTACTTGACCTTGTCCTTGCCAATCTACCTGATTCAGTGACACATGTACATGACAATATTAGTTGGAATCATCACCGCACAGTCTTTCTGGAGATGAAGTCCCACCTTCACATTGAGGATACCCTCCATCATGTTGTATGCTACTACTACTACTGTGCTAAATGGGACAGATTTTCAACAGATCTAGCAACTCAAAGCTGGGCATCCATGAGGCACTGTGGGCCATCACCAGCAGCAGAAATGTATTCGACCACAATCTGTAACCTCACGGCCTGGCATATTCCCCCACTCTACCATTACGATCAAACCAGTGGATCAACCCTGGTTTGATGGAGAATGTGGGAAGGCAAACCAGGAGCAGCACCAGGTATACCTAAAAATGAGGTGTCAACCTGGTGAAGTTACAACACAGGACTACTTGTACGCAAAACAACGGGAACAGTATGCGATAGACAGAGCTAAGCGATCCCACAACCAACGGATCAGATCTAAGCTTTGCCACATCCAGTCGTGAATGGTGGTGGACAATTAAACAACTAACTGGAGGAGTCTCCACAAATATTCCCATTCTCGATGGCACATCAGCACATCAGTGAAAAAAATAAGGCTGAAGCATTTGCAGCCATCTTCAGCCAGAAAGGCCGAGTGGATGCTCCATCTCAGCCTCCTCCTGAGGTCCCCAGCATCACAGATACCAGTCTTCAGCTAATTTAATTCACTCTACATGATATCAAGAAATGGCTGAATGCACCGGATCCTGCAAAGGCTATGGGCCCTGACAACATTCCGGCAATAGTACTGAAGACTTGTGCTCAAGAACTAGCTGCACTGCTAGCTGAGCTGTTCCAGTACCTCTACAATGTTAAAAATTGCTCAGATATGTCATGTACACAAAAAGCAGGACAAGTCCAACCCAGCCAATTACCGCCCCATCAGTCTACTTTCAATCATAAGCAAAGTAATGGAAGGGGTCATCAACAGTGCTATCTAGTGGCACTTGCTTAGCAATAACCTACTCACTGACACCCAGTTTGGGTTCTACCAGGACCAATCATCTACTGACCTCGTTACAGCCTTGGTCCAAACATGGACAAATGAGCAGAACTCCAGAGGTGAAGTGAGAGTGACTATCCTTGACATCAAGGCACTATTTGACCAAATGTTGCATCAAGGAGCCCTAGCAAACTGAAGTCAATGAGAATCATGGGGAAAACTCTCCACTGGTTGGAGTCATACCTTACACATAGGAAGATGGTTATGATTGGGTCAATCATCTCAGCTCCGGGACGTTCCCAAGGATAGTGTTCTTGGCTCAAACATCTTCAGCTACTTCATCAATGACCTTCCCTTCATCATAAGGTCAGATGTGGGGATGTTCACTGATTATTGCACAATGTTCAGCACCATTCATGACTCCTCAGATACTGAAGCAGTCCATGTCCATATGCAACAAGACTTGAAAATATTCAAGCTCGGGCTGATAAGTGGCAAGTAACATTCATGCCACATAAGTGTCAGGCAATAACCTCCTCCAACAAGAGAGAATCTAACTATCTCCCCTGACATTCAATGGCATTACCATTGTTGAAACCCCCACAATCAACATCCTGGGGTTATCATTGACCAGAAACTGAACTGGACCAGCCATATCAATACTGTGGCTACAACAGCAGCTCAGAGTAACTCATCTCCCCAAAGCCTCTACAAGGCACAAGTCAGGAGTAAGATGGAATACTCTCCACTTTCCTGGATGAGTGCAGCTCCAACCCCCTCAAGGTTGAATAGTCCAATTCTGTTCACTATTGAGCTTCACCATGTAAGCTGTCAGTGGTGACACAGCTGGTCGCACTCTCACTTCTTAAACCATAAGGTTGTGGGTTCAAGACCCACTGTAGAGATTTGAGTACAAAAATCAAGACTGACAATCCAATGTAGTACTGAGAGGGTGCTGCACTGTTGGAGGTGCTATCCTTCAGATGAGAAGTTAAACTGAGGCCCCTCCTGCTGTCTCAGATTGATCCAAAAGATCCCATGGCACTATCTCAAAGAAGAGCAGAGGGTATTATCTCTAGTGTCCTTGTCAGTATTTATTCCTAAATCAATATCACAAGAACTAATTATTTTGTCATTATCACATTGCTGTTTGTGGAACCTTGCTGTGTGCAAATTGGCTGCCACGTTTCCTATTTTACAGCAGTTACTGCACTTCAAAAGTACTTAATTCACTGTAAAGCACTTTGAGACAACTGATCGTCATGTAAGGTGCTAAATATTTTCTTTTACTGATGGGAAATGGCCATTCAGACTGACATCCTCATTTTAGTGTTATCAGTGGAAGTTCCCCAGAGTTTCAACTGTGTTTATTAACATGCCATGTAAAACACCATGGGAGAGAATTTGGCTGACTGCTGGTTTACCAATAAGCTGGTAGCAAACGGCAAGTCAGTGGGACCCTGACAGAAACTAGTTTGGATAATTGAAGAATCAACACTAGTTCAACAGAGCTCCACAAGCCACTGCCCCTGGACACAAGAAGCATTCCATTCTGCAAAATGACAGTATAAACAGTCTAAATGGCTTTTATGGTTGTTCTGTTAGTAAACTGCAACTGATGAGGACAGACAAGCAACGCCTCAATTTAAAACAATCATCTGTGTGCTCAAATCCCTCATCCCTTCCTAGGTCTCTAATTACAACAGCCTTACAACCCTCAGAAATGTCTGCATTTCTCCAGTTCAGGCTTCTTGTCCGTCTGTGATTTCCTTTCCCCTCCTTTAGTGGCTGCAGTTTTGGCTGCCTAGACAACCAAGTTCTGGAGCTCCCTCTTAAAAATCTCCACTTCTCTAAGAAGCTCCTTAAAACCTCTCTCTTTGACTGAGCTTTTGGTCACCTGTCCTTATGTCTTCATTTGGTACAGTGTCAAGTTTTGTTCAATAATACTCCTGTGAAGTGCCTTGGAATGTTATACTATGTCAAAGGTACTATCAATGCATGTTGTTGTTGTTGTTGTTGTTGTAAGGATTAAACACACATTTTATCAGGATCTTGCAAAACAAGTTTTAGACTCAACCTGAGAGGGGAAAGCCACCTTCAGATGGTTGCAAAATGCGGCAAGACGGGGTGAGGGGGGTAGGGTCCAGTAGATTTATGCTTTCAGTTCTAATGTATTATTTGCTAATCTTAATATCATGCAACACAAAAGAAGGCCTTTTGGCCCATCATGCCTGCGTCAGCTCTTTGAAAGAGCTTTGCAATTTGTCCCATTCCCCTATTCTTTCCCCATAGCCTTGAATTTTTTCCCCCTTTTCACGCATTTCCTCTTTGAAAGTTACGATTGAATTTGCTTTCACCACCCTTTCAGGGAATGCATTTCTGATTGTGAAAACTCACTGTGTAAAAATGATACTCCTCATCTCCTGCCTCATACTAAAAATTAATTTGGTAACCCTGATAACCATAACCACACTGTGATAAGTGGGAAAATAGGCTCCTGTCTTTGTCTTATGATGTTCAATCGACTATTTGCTTCATCCTTACCTGTGTAACAAGAAATTGAAACATTGTTCGACTACAAATTTATAGTTGTGCAGAACCGCAGCACTGTATGAACCAGGCTTTAGACAACATTTTCCATTGTTTTCACCTAGAAGAGAACCAAACCTGTGAAACTGAACAGTTAGTTGTTGAATATAGTTGTTTTAACTCTGTGTGAGGCTTATTCTGGTGCCAATAAACCATGATGTGCAAGTCAGCGGCAGCTCCTCCCTGCTCAATGTTTCCACCCTGGTAAAAATCGCCTGACTCCAACCCTGCCTCAGATCCTCTGCTGCTGATACTCTCACTTACACCTTTGTTAACTCTAGACTTGATGATTCCAATGCTCTCCTGGCTAGCCTCCCATCTTCCACAATACATAAACTTGCACTCATCCAAAACTGCTATGCATATTTTAACTCATATCAGGTCGCATTCATGCATCCTCCCTGTACTTGCCGACTCACATTGGCTCCAGGTCTGGCGACGCTTCAATTTTAAAATCCGCAACCTTGTTTTCAAATCTCTCCATTGCTCCATCCCACGGATCCTCTGTGGTCCATGTAGTTTTTTTTAATTGATAGTGCTCTTCTTAAGTGCCTTGGGATGTTCAGGGCACTATATAAATGCAAGAAGTTGCTGTTGTTGTGGGTCTTGTTCGAAAATTAAATGGGATCTGAAAGTGGTGGATAAATATTTGCAAAAATATATATAGATGTGTTGATAATGGCATGTGCAGCCAGCTGCATGGGGTTATAGCTGCTATATAAATATATACCAATATACAAGCAGCTGATGTCAGCTGTAGCATTTTTGCCTCTAAGTCAAAAGATTGTGTGCTCAAGTACTACTTCAGAGACTTGAGCACAAGAATCTAGGCTGACACTCAGTGTGGTCCTGAGGGAGGGCTGCACTGTCAATGGTGCCGTCTTTTGGACAAGACATTACATTACGCTGACCCCCTCAGGTGGACATAAATCACACTCTTAAGGGACGTTGACCCCCCCCCACAGTGACTGGCCAAATTTATCTTATTTCTATTTTCAGGGGCGCAACTTGATTGCTGCATTTCAAACTGTACTTCAAAAGTACTTCATTAGCTCCAAAATGCTTTTGGCACATCCTGATGTCATATAACGCACTATATAAATGCAAGCCTTTTTAAAGCGTGGTTGTACTTACACATTAACTTCATTGGGCTCACTTATGTCTTTCTTTCCGCGTTCTTTAAAATTTGGAATGACTCTTTCTTATAACTTCATTTGCTCAAGATGTGCTTTGCAAAGGAAATATTTTCTCAATTCTGATTCAGAAGTGACATCTTGCACTTGGTTTCATAATACATCAGCTGCTTCTAAAAATGTCACATGTTTAAACAAAAATATACTTGAGTTTATAATCTGAACATGGCATGCCACACATGCTGATGAGTCAATTCTAATTAGCGAGTTAAATCATTTTCAAGTCACTGATAACTTAATGAATGGCATCAACGTACAATTTTCCACCGTATAATTTGAATGTATGCACCTACATCAGCAGCACCTCAATATTATATTTTTTCCATTTCCCTGCATTCTCAGCAATATGTGTGTCCAGTACATAGTTCATAAACTTTTACAGTAAGCAAAGATGTTATTAAACTCCATCACATGCATACTGGAAAAGCTATCCAATTAGCCCCATTCCGCTGCCCTTTCCCAATACCTTAAGAAAAAAATATCTAAATATTTCTCCACTCCCTTTTGAAAGCCATAATGGGTTCCAGTCCATCACTCTTTCTGGGAGAATGTCTCATGTCCTGGCATATTTCTATATTGCGAGAAAACTCTGAACCTGACCATGAACAGATGTACGACCACTACCATCTAGGAGGACGAGGGCAGCACCCATGGGAACACCACCGCCTGGAAGTTCCCCTCCAAGCCACTTACCAGCCTGGCTTGGAGATATATCGTCGTTCCTTCACTGTCGCTGGGTCAAAATCCTGGAACTCCCTCCCTAACAGCACTGTGGGTGTACCTACACCATATGGGCTGCAGCGGTTCAAGAAGGCGGCTCACCACCACCTTCTCAAGGGCAACTAGGGTTAGGCAATAAATGCTGGCCCAGCCAGCGAAGCCCATATCTCATGAATGAACTTTTTTTTAAAAAAAGACTATTACCAATTGTTGTAAAAACCCACCTGGTTCACTAATGCCCTTCAGTGAAGGAAATCTGTCATCCTTACCCAGACCGGCCCATGTGCGACTTTTAACTGCCATCTGAAATGGCTTAGCAAGGCACCTCAATTCAAGGGCAATTAGGGGTTGGCAATAAATGCTGATCTTACCAGTGACGCCCATGTCCCATGAAAGATTTAGAGAAAATTGACAGCTGTGACCAAATGCCACCACAGCAGCTGAGACCGTCCACAGCATTCTAAATAAACAGTCAATTTACGCTATTCCCCAATGTTAGTGGAGCCTTTAAAAAATTACAGGATCTGGATCTGGATCTGGATCCGGATCCACACCTTTGCCAAAAACTAATATCAGTTCTTCATGGGGCCATACCCTACCTGTGTATCATCTTAGGTTTTGAGATGTATTGTTTACAGACAAAAAGACTAAAAAATAGGGGTGAAAACATTCTGTTGAAGCCAATGGAGTTTAGAATGTCCTGGCTGGGACAGGGCCGTAAAATTCCGGCCGTTATCTTTACACACTTTCAGTGGTGGAGGTAATAACTATGTACAATACAGCAATATAATCACAAATAATTAAATCATAATGCAATTGTGATTGTCAATTATCACCTTAATACACTGCAGTGCTCATTCTCAATAGGCTAGACTCTCTACAGGACAGCAGACTTGTAGAAATAACCCCAGTTACAACAGGTTATGTTATTCCATGGCCTTGACTGTCCCTATCTCTGTATTCCCCTTCAACCCTACAAGCTTTTTTAGTGTCTATGCTCCTCTTTTGCCCTCTTGTGCAAACCCCTCCCCACCCTCCCACCCCCCACCCCCCACCAGCCCCACAATTTTAATCACTCTGCCATCAGCTGCCATGCCTTCAGCTGCCTGGGCCCTAAGATCTGGAATTCCCTCCCTAAACCTTTCCACCTCTCTGCCTCTCTCCTCCTCCTCCTTGAAGATGATCCTTAAAACCTATCACTTTGATGAAGTTTTTAATCGCCTGTCCTGATAGCTCCTGTAGCATTCCAAAAATTTGTTAAGTTCCTTCGGACGTTTTGCTACTTTAAAGATGCGAGATAAATGCAAGCTGTTGTTCCAAAAGTTTGAGGAGCACCTAATAGAGAAGCCTACAGATTTTCCATGCTCACAGAGCTACAGAGTACTGCCTTCAAAAACACCAGAACAAATCCGAGTGCATCATAGAATAAAAACGTTCAACTATTAAGTCTTCATGAGTTAGTGGCCCTGATTGTGGGTATTGATTGTGGATTTTGAGACCCTGGGTAAGTGACTTCTGGGCCATAGAACATGTCCTCTGCTCCTTACCATTAGTGCCAGCCTTCCGTCTCATTAGGCAATGGTTTGCTCCATGGTGCTCAACTCTGTGTTAAGCATCACCTAGTGTCACTCAGAAGCCCCAGTCTGACATGGCAGTCTCTGCTGCATTTGCTGCAGAGGAAGACAGTGGACTGAAAAGGTGCACAATTCACTGGCCTCTGTTTTCTCTGGGCCCTGGTCTCAGCCAGCTGAGATTCTGGTTCCTGCTCGCTTCTTCCAATGTTCTTTCAAACAGTCAGCCTCCAGAGGTCACGGCCGTTAGCAACCGTCTCCCAGTTGTTAAGTGTCAATGTCTGCCATCTTCATATCTCGCTTTACAGGTGACCTTGGAGCGGAGGCAAGGACAACCAGGAGACCCTGTGGTGGTTCACCACGGAGAAGGTCTTTGGGTACATGGGTGTCATCCACTCGAAGAACGTGGCTAAGCCAGTGCAGACATGGTTAGCTTAGCAATGAGTGTGTGCTGGTGAATCAGCACGCTTCAGAACCTCCAATTTGGTGTCCTTATCCTGCCAAGAGTTGCTGAGGATGAGTCTGAGATAAAGAAGGTGGAAACTGTTCATTCTTATCTCCTGCCTGGCATGTGGCATGTATCCTTACCATCTGCTTTTACTGGGTATGCTTAAAAAAAAGGTTATGAAAACTCTGCTGAGGAACATCAGATACTTCAAGATTTGAGTTTGGACAACGTACTGGAGGTTAATTACAGAGAAAAAAACTCAGTTGTTTTGCTCATTGTTTCCTGCTCAAGATTGTAACACATTTCAGAATGTTGATACTTTATTCCAGCTTCTGGCTTCGTATTAAAAACACGTTATAAAATCACATCACCTGCATCACATTACGGACCAGAAACCTGGAACGAGTTTGGCGGCTGAGCAAGGAGCAACTTTCAAAGAAGATGATTTTTAAGTGCAGCGCGGAGCAGAGATTGCAAAAGCGAGCACCTGCTGCACAGTAAGTAGTTCTGAAACTGTTCAGAGACGCACTTTAGCCAAAACTGTAGGTATTAGAGGAGGGAAAAGACGTTTACCGTGTAACATGGTGCACTGTGGGGGGTAACAACTTCCTGCATATCCACCCGGGGAGATCCCTCTGGGTGTTTGCCCTTGCCCCCTTTCCCCAGCACCCGGGTGATCCCGGAGTGGCTCCACACGGTGCCAATTCGTTCCCTCGAGTATTTAATGGCCCGGTCGACACAACTGGACGTAGCGGGTTCTCATGGACTGAGAACTGTATTCTAAAAACTCGCACACGTTTTTAACAGCGAGCCAGTTGTTTAAGCAGGTTCCCTCCACGCAAAAAAAAAGGACTTGTCATAAATTTGACTTATTTTGTGGCCACTTATCAGTTCAAAGTTCCTGTACAGTATACTCCAGAGGAATTAAAGTTTGTTAAAGTGATATACATACAGGTAGATCAGTTCTGCAACCAATTATGTTACCTGCACACGTTCTGATGGGTGCAGCAGACTCCCCTTTCTATATTAATATAAAAACAAAAAACTACTGCGGATGCTGGAAATCCAAAACAAAAACAGAATTACCTGGAAAAACTCAGCAGGTCTGGCAGCATCGGCGGAGAAGAAAAGAGTTGACCTTTAGAGTCCTCATGACCCTTCAGCAGAACTGAGTAAAGTTAGGAGAGGGGTGAAATATAAGCTGGTTTAAGGTTGGGGGTGGGGGGGGTGGGGGTGGGGGAGAGAAGTTGGGGGGGGGTGGTAGTAGGGTCAAGCAAGCAGTGATAGGAGCAGATAATCAAAATATGTCACAGACAAAGGAACAAAGACATGTTAAAGGTGATGATATTATCTAAGAGAATGTGCTAATTAAGAATGGATGGCAGGACACTCAAGGTACAGCTCTAGTGGGGGTGGGGTGGAAAGGCTGACATGGCATTACAAGTATAGATTTAAAAATAATGGAAATAGGTGGGAAAAGAAAAATCTATATAAATTATTGGAAAAAACAAAAGGGAGGGGGAAGAAACGGAAAGGGGGTGGGGATGGATGAGGGAGTTCAAGATCTAAAGTTGTTGAACTCAATATTCAGTCCGGAAGACTGTAAAGTGCTTAGTCAGAAGATGAGGCGATGTTCCTCCAGTTTGTGTTGGGCTTCACTGGAACAATGCAGCAAGCCAAGGACAGACTTGTGGGCAAGAGAGCAGGGTGGAGTGTTAAAATGGCAAGCGACAGGGAGGTTTGGGTGTTTCTTGCGGACAGACCGCAGGTGTTCTGCAAAGTGGTCGCCCAGTTTACGTTTGGTCTCTCCAATGTAGAGGAGACCGCATTGGGAGCAACGAATGCAATAGACTAAGTTAGGGGAAATGCAAGTGAAATGCTGCTTCACTTGAAAGGAATGTTTGGGGCCTTGGACGGTGAGGAGAGAGGAAGTGAAGGGACAGGTGTTGCATCTTCTGCGTGGGCATGGGGAGGTGCCATAGGTGGGGGTTGAGGAGTAGGGGGTGATGGAGGAGTGGACGAGGGTGTCCCAGAGGGAACGATCCCTATGGAATGCCGCCAGGGGGGTTGAAGGGAAGATGTGTTTGGTGGTGGCATCATGCTGGAGTTGGCAGAAATGACGGAGGATGATCCTTTGAATGTGGAGGCTGGTGGGGTGATAAGTGAGAACAAGGGGGACCCTATCATGTTTCTGGGAGGGAGGAGAAGGCGTGAGGGCGGATGCGCGAGAGATGGGCCGGACACGGTTGAGGGCCCTGTCAATGACCATGGGTGGAAAACCTCAGTTAAGGAAGAAGGAGGACATGTCAGAGGAACTGTTTTTGAAGGTAGCATCATCAGAACAGATGCGACGGAGACGAAGGAACTGAGAGAATGGGATGGAGTCCTTACAGGAAGCGGGGTGTGAGGAACTACATCACCCTCTACTCCTCAACCCCACCTATGGCACTTCCCCATGCCCATGCAGAAGATGCAACACCTGCCCCTTCACTTCCTCTCTCCTCACCGTCCAAGGGCCCAAACACTCCTTTCAAGTGAAGCAGTATTTCACTTGCATTTCCCCTAACTTAGTCTACTGCATTCATTGCTCCCAATGCAATCTCCTCTAAATTGGAGAGACCAAATGTAAACTGGGCGACCGCTTTGCAGAACACCTGCGGTCTGTCCGCAAGAAAGACCCAAACCTCCCTGTCGCTTGCCATTTTAACACTCCACCCTGCTCTCTTGCCCACATGTCTGTCCTTGGCTTGCTGCATTGTTCCAGTGAAGCCCAACGCAAACTGGAGGAACAGCACCTCATCTTCCGACTAGGCACTTTACAGCCTTCCGGACTGAATATTGAATTCAACAACTTTAGATCTTGAAATCCCTCCCCCATCCCCACCCCCTTTCCGTTTCTTCCCCCTCCTTTTTGTTTTTTCCAATAATTTATATAGATTTTTCTTTTCCCACCTATTTCCATTATTTTTAAATCTATACTTGTAATGCCCTGTCAGTCTTTCCACCCCACCCCCACTAGAGCTGTACCTTGAGTGTCCTGCCATCCATTCTTAATTAGCACATTCTCTTAGATAATATCACCACCTTTAACACGTCTTTGTTCCTTTGTCTGTGACATCTTTTGATTATCTGCTCCTATCACTGTTTGCTTGTCCCTACTACCACCCCTCCACCCCCGCCCCCCGCCACCAACTTCTCTCCCCCCACCTTAAACCAGCTTATATTTCACCCCTCTCCTAACTTTACTCAGTTCTGCTGAAGGGTTATGAGGACTCGAAATGTCAACTCTTTTCTTCTCCGCCGATGCTGCCAGACCTGCTGAGTTTTTCCAGGTAATTCTGTTTTTGTTTCCCCTTTCTATATTGTCTTACACATTATGTTCCCAGCGCGTCACTGATGGTGAGGCGATTAATTTCAGCCGAAATTCGATTTCTATAGCTTGATTGCAATCTGGCAAGGTTTTACCCACCTGAAAAATCATGCTCGGCGTTATCCGCTTTAGACCTCTATGGGGAGATTTGATATATTGTCCTTGCCCAACAGAGAGTGTCATCCGACAGGTGGAAGAAGTTGCAACGCACAACATGGTATCTAGAAAGCAATTCATAAGCTACGAAAGTATTTTAATTCATTCAAAATTCAGCCGAAGAGTCCTTGGACACATTTCAACTGGTCTCCAGTAAAACAAAGCCAGCTTTAACTTTAAGCGATACATGGAAATTGATAGCAATAGATTAGTAAATAGAAGTTTGGAGTAAAGGTGGAGTATTTATTTGGCGCCTATAACGTAGTAAAACGTACTTCACAGAAGTGTTATTAAACAGAATTTCACACCAAGCCACACATTAGGACAGGTGACCAAACGCTTGGTCAATAGGCAGGTTTTAAGGGGCCTTAGAAAGGAGAAGAGAGACTGAGAGGTTCTTTTTGGGGGAAGAGTGGGGATTGAGGGAAATTCATGACTTAGAGCCGAGGCAGCTGAAGGCTGCCAATGGCGGAGCGATTAAAATCGGGGATGCTCAAGAGGCCTGAATTGGAAGAGGGCAGATATCCCAGAGGGTTGTAAGGCTGAAGGAGATTACAGAGATAGGGAGAGACAGACCATGGAAGCATTTGAAAACAAGGATGAAACATTTTCAAATGGATATGTTGCTTAACAGAGAGCCAGTGTAGGGTGTTGGGTGAACAGGGCTTGGTGTAATTAAGGACACAGGCAGCAGAGTTTTGGATGCCCTCTAGTTTACGGAGGGTAGAACATGGAAGGCTGGCCATGAGTGCATCAGAATAGTCAAGTCTTGAAGTAACAAAGGCATGGATGAGGGTTTCAGCAACAGCTGAGGCAGGGCAGGCTTGGATGAGGTTACATAAGTAAAAATAAGTGGTCTTGGTGATGCTTTGGTGGGACGCACATCCTGAGGCTAAAATTGTGAAGGGGCTAAAATTGTGAAGAGTCTAAATCAACCTGAAGACAGTTGCCAGGAAGAGAATGAAGTGGGTCACTAGATAACAACGTTTGTGGTGATGACCAAAGACAATGGCATCGGTATTCCCAATGTTTAGTTAGAGGAGATATTTGCTCATCCAGTATTGGATGACAGGCAAGCAGTCTAACAATTTAGAGGTAGTGGAGGAGGTCAAAGGAGATGATGGTACCATCATTGTGTATGTGGAAACTGATGCTGCATTTTTGGATGATTGTCACCGAGTGGGCCAAGAATAGATCACTAGGGACACTAGTTGTAATGGTGCAGGAGAGGGAAGGGAAACCATTGCAAGTGATTCTCTGGCTACATCTGGATAGGTTAGACTGGAACCAGGCAAGTGCAGTCCCACCCAGCAGGACAACACAGTGGAGAGGCATTGGAGGAAGATGGTGTGATGAACCTTGTCAAAGGTTGCAGACAGATCAAGAAAGATGAGGAGGGCTATTTTACCTTTGTCACAGTCACATTGGATGTCATTTGTGATTTTGATAAGAGAAGTTCTGATACCATGGCAAGGACAGAAATCTGATTAGAGGGATTCAAACATAGATTTTCAGGAAAGTTGGGCACAGACTGGGAGACAACAATACAGTCAAGGACTCTAGTCTGCAAGGATGGAGGGGTCATATATTTCTTTAGGAGAAGGGTGATGATGGCAGATTTGAAGCAGAGGGAAACAGTACCTGAAGAAAGAGAACTGTTAACAATATCAGATAATAAGGGACCAAAGGGACTTGGTCAGCAGTTTAGTGGGAAGAGGATGTAGAGAGCAGGAGGTGGGGCTCACAAACAAGATGAGCTTAGAGAACAAATGAGGAGAGATAGAGAACGCAGAGAAGGATTCAAGTTCAGTGCTAGTGTGGGGATGGAGAGTACTTTCGAGGACATTTGACCTAATGGGTTAAGAAGAGGGAGGGAAGTGTCAGACGTGGCTGATCGGGTGGTCTTAATCTCAAAGAAGTCCATGAGTTACTTGTTGTGGAAGGTGAGGGTTGTTGAAGTTTGCCATGGGGATAGACAGACACTCAAGAAAGAGAGAGTCTGTACCACAAATTAATACAGGGGGCAGCACACCACATATCTTGCCTGTCTTGTAATCTTTACTCTGTATTCTATCTGTTAGTGTGAGGATATAAGTCAGGGGCAGTGTCGCCAAAATTAATCACAGTCTCTTGTCCCATTTGCACTCACTCTCTATTTTTGATCCTTACATATCTGTCATTGGGAAAAGAAATGCTATGGGTGCCAGTTTTTTAAAATTCATTCACAGGATGTGGGTTTCGCTGGCTGTGCCAGCATTTATTGCCCATCCCTATTTGCCCTTGAGAAGGTGGTGGTGAGCTGCCTTCTTGGACCGCTGCAGTCCATGTAGTGTAGGTACACCCACAGTGCTGTTCGGGAGGGAGTTCCAGGATTTTGACCCAGTGACAGTGAAAGAACACCGATATATTTCTAAGTCAGGATGGTGAGTGACTTGGAGGGGAACTTCCAGTTGGTGGTGCACCCATGTGTCTGTTGCCATTGTCCTTCTAGGTGGTAGTGGTCGTGGGTTTGGAAGGTGCTGTCTATGGAACCTTGGTGAATTCCTGCAGTGCATCTTGTAGGTGGTACACACTGCTGCTACTGTGCATCGGTGGTGGAGGGGGTGAATGTTTGTGGATGTGGTGCCAATCAAGCAGGCAGCTTTGTCCTGGACAGTGTCCAGCTTCTTCAGTGCTGTGGGAGCTGCAGTCATCCAGGCAAGTGGGGAATATTCCATCACACTCCTGACTTGTGCCTTGTAGATGGTGGACAGGCTTTGGGGAGTCAGGAGGTGAGTTACATGTGGAAAGATTCCTAGCCTCTGACCTACCTCTTGTAGCCACAGTATTTATATGGCTAGTCCAGTTTAGTTTCTGGTTAATGGTAACCCCAGGCTGTTGATAGTGGGGGATTCAGTGATGGTAAAGCCATTGAACATCAAGGGGTGATGGTTGGACTATCTCTTGTTGGAGGTGGTCATTGCCTGATACCATTGTGGCACAAATGCTACTTGCCACTTGTCAGCCCAAGCCTGGATATTGCTCAGGCCTTGCTGCATTTGGACATGGATTGTTTCAGTATCTGAGGAGTCGTGAATGGTGCTGAACATTGTGCAATCATCAACGAACATCCCCACTTCTGACCTTATGATGGAAGGAAGGTCATTGATAAAGCAGCTGAAGATGGTTGGGCCTTGGACACTACCCTGAGCAACTCCTGCAGTGATGTCCTGGAGCTGAGATGGCTGACCTCCAACAACCACAACCATCTTCCTTTGTGCTGGTTGCCTCGCTGGTATCTGGTCCTAGTGCCAATTCATGCATGGCAGTAACGGTTGGGTTATTGGGCCATAGCGGTCAAAGCAAACATGATGGAGTCCCATCTCTAATACAACCTGAAAGTGGGGGTGAGGAGAGCTCGTTAAACCTCCACCCCCTTCCTCTCCCCCAACTACAAACAAAAAGTGACCAAAGGGAAAAATCATTGGGTATATATAAAAAAGGTCCAACCAGGCTGGGCTTGTTTTCAAACACATATTACCAATATAAGGACCCTGCAATAGGAAGACAAAATTCTTTCCTTACTGATCAATCTTATTCTGAAGTGAGATTGTAAGAAGAATATCCACACAGTTTAACCAACAGCAGTGAAATGGGATGTAGCTGTGTTGAACCCGAGTCACATTTCATCCAATTGGCCAATTATTGCATACTGGTAAGAAGAGAGGCTACAGTTCAATCTAGCGTATAAATATTCACCTGCTTTCTCTGGTGCTCCCTTGTTTAGACTATTTTAACTTGTTTAATGTCAGGATACCGGACTGAAAACCCGAAGGGCGGAACTCAGCTGCGTGTCTTTTTCCAGATTCCGCTAAGCTCCTTGCAGGCGAGCGTGCAAACTTTCTCAGACTGACTCAAGCTGTATCACGGCTTGGCGAAGGGAGGTTTGCACGATTTACAGCTGGCTCTCACGCAATCTCTATAGGTTAAATCCGACAAGACCTTGGTGGGTCGTTTTCTTCCCCACCCCCCCCTTAGCACCTCTCGCCCAGCTGAGCAGATTGCTCGTTTGCACGCGATCACAGAACATTATTTAACAAAGGATATAAATGCTCGTAAAACAGTAAACTTTTTTTTTTAAATCTGATTTACCCCCACCCATCACTGTCTCGTCTAACAAAGCAAACTATTTATATTTACACTAAGGCTGGGACTGCAGTGCAGGTGAAGGAGAATTTAAAAGCTGTAAACTCCCTAGAAGTATAGGTTTTCAAACCCACCCGTGTCAAAGGGGTCAGAGTTCTGTCAATCCGAAACCAGAAAACTCATTTATACTTGACTCAATGTTGACTTATTAATACTGAATGAGTACACGGTTTCCTGCCATAACGTGCGCTTCTCTTTCCAGTAACTTCACTGATTTTTGGAATTTGGGGCGGGGGGGGGGTCGGTGTTGTGGGGGAGCTGGGTGGAAAGAATCACTTTGGGGGGAATTTGGCAATTCTTTGAACACTTTGAAGTGTGTCTGCCCCACTGGGTCTAAGCGCTAAAACAGCAACGTAACGCTTTACTCTTCCCTTGTGTTATTATGTACAGTTTATTTTCCCATTGCTTTCTGTTGCTCGCCCCATGGCACCGTTTCAAGCGACCTACTTTGATTGCGTTTTGGAATGAACAGTCTTCACTTCACTCGTGCTCGGAGCAAACATAGAGAGGGGCGAGATTGTGTGATGTCCCACTTCGCACGGAGTAATGAATGGGTTGCTGCTGTGATTATTAGATGCTCAGCTTGCATGCAAAACAAAAATCGTCTTTAGAAGGTTTATGGGTGTTGGATTGTTCAGGGGAGGGGAGGGGAGGGGGAATCTTTGTTTATTTAAACTTCTCACGCACTCTTAAATAGAGCGGGGATTTGCCTTCCCCTCCCCTGGGTCCTAAAATGGATCGGAAAACAACCCTTTTTTATTTATTTATGAATTAATTAATCTCGTGCCCCAAAGCCAAACTGTTTGGGAAGAAATGCTAAAATGCCTAAGTGCAGTTTTATTTTAAAACCGGGCGCATGAGGACCCTTCAGGTTAGGGCACTGGAGAAGGCATGAAAAGTGTTTTGGATTTTTAACTAATTTTATGTGTGATCGTTGCCCGCGTGCCCTCATACATATCACAGTATATAGATTTCAGCTCCCTCACACGCACACCCCCCACCCCCCCACATACACGCACACAAAATACCATCAAGGGATTTTTATGTGACAGTTGACTACCTAATACTGCCTCTCCATTGTGGATGAGACAGTAATTAGCCTCTGCCTTGCGTGACTCCACACTCGCTACCTGGATATTAACGGTAACCCTTCCTGACCCCGAGGAGTGATTGAAAGGCCGTGCGGATAGATAGCAGCTCAAGTGCGAGAACAGCCGGATGACACGCTATCCTTGCACAGTAGCTATCAGCAGTGCATGGGAAAACCACACAAGAAAATCGATCGGTCTGCATTGTTGGCCCACAATCTTGCAAAAGCAAAAAAAAAAAAGAAACATGTTTTTGCACTTCTTAATTTGGCTTTCAATCACTTAATTGAGGGGAAAATTCGTGGAAAAATGTAGGGAGGTACATGCGAATTGTTTGTGCCTTTCGGCCAGAGGCTGTACTTTTCTACAGCCGCGGTAGCTGTGAAAACAAGGAATGATTTGGACAAGAATCTTGGTGGTATTTTCCTACCAATTAGCCCAGCAGCAGCCGCTATTATCCTGAATCTTGCTTAATTGTAAGCACACTCGCTAACTTGCCGCTGCAAGAGAATTCGCGAGCAGACCACCGAGAGAAAAAAGATATGTTTGCTGCATGTGCCTATCTCAAAAGTTTTTGAAAGGCGTAAATATTTTCAAAAGATAACCCGGTGCAGACTCCATCCATAACTTCACTACTCAGGCTATGGCTGTGGTTAATTGCCCCATAAAACTCTTTCTAATCCATGTTCAGCACTTTTTATGTTGCTTTGACAGGGATGGTAGAACGGGTTGAAATTGGAGTTTAGGTTGAGAGAGATAATCATCCTTTCCGTTGTAGGGCAGTTCACCCCCTCCCCACTCGCTTCCCCCCTCTCGCCCCCACCCCCCTATCCCCCTCCCCGCTTAGATTTTTGCGGGACTCGATTGTCTTGGTCTGGGACTGTTGCGTGACTGGACAGCAGAGAGTTGGAGCTGTCCTTCCCCGCGATGATCACATCTCATATCTTCATCTGTAACTGGCACGCAACTGCTCTCTGGTCTCCCGGTCGCACACCACTGAACAGGGGTCAGGCAAACTCTGTTACCCTTTCACCCTCTCCAGGGCTGGAACTTGTAATGATCATTCACCGTGTTTAAACCCTCTCGCCTCTCCCACCGCCAGCCCCACCCCACCCCCCGCCAAGCACCAAAACGCATATGGTTCCACACAGTGGCCGGGCACTCGCCTTCTCATGAAAACTCCTGGTAACAGGTGTACATTTTGCGAACACAGTCAAATCTCAAAAAGATTTCGAGTGGCAATGATTCTTTTTAAAAATAAATAAAAACGACTTGTCGATTGCGGAATGTTTCGACTAAGTGAAACAGTTGCACAAATGATTTATGATAGCCGTTAAGATGGGGAACGGTTTAGTATGTGTATTCAGCACTTGTTAATTTCGCTTGTTATACGCAAATATGCTTCCAAATCCAAGAAAAGTAATATTTAATTGTCTTTTAATAATAATTTTGGCAGTTTACTTGAATTTAATACGACCTGAAACCCTGTATGAACGGTGCCTGAATATAGCCATTTATTCATAGCCGTCTCACTATAATTGGATTGGGATCTGACCAACGCTTCAGATCGAACCGTTTTCACCCGCCCTCGCTGTCAATTTGCTTGCACTATAGCTTTTGAGATGGTGATTCTCTTGCAGCAACCTGCCCTTCACCCACAGGCATTCGAGCACATCAGTGATAGGGATATCGGCTTCCTGGTGCGCCGCAGAGACTGAAGAAACTTTGCATTTAGTTCATCCCAACAGCATATGTGCACAATGGAGAAGCGCCTGGCCGCGAACAGAGTCCAAATGGCCTCCACTGTGCGCTGCTAGGCTTCCTGAGGCTCGCTCGTGGTATCCTACTCACCGTAGTGCGGAATGCGGTAAACAGATCATCGCACTGGCAGCAGGAACATCCCGGCATCCGCTCACGGGTTTCTTCCTAAATACATTTTAACTGGGTTCTCGAGATAGTCAAAATCACATTTTATGAAACCATCATTATACACAGGTGCACATCTGTTTATCACTCCGTCAGAAAATGTGGGAGTATGCCTATAGTTTGAACAGCTTAATAAAATATAAAACGCTATTATAGAATATAAAATAATATTATAACATATTAGGTTTTGGCGGTATTGCACCATTAAGAGTATTCCCAGGTTTTTTTCTTCCATTTGTAACTACGGTATGCAAAATGTGAATTCCTCAAATGACCACTATTGCCATCTAATCACAGCTATTAAATTTAGGGGGGAAAAGCTGCAAATGGTGAAAAGCTCTTCTTGATACATTAATGACCTATTGCAGATGATATGAAACTTGGAAGTATTGTGAACTGTGAGGAGGATGGTGTTAAACTTCAGAAGGACATAGGCAGGTTGGCGGAATGGGCGGACAAGTGGCAGATGAAGTTTAATACAGAGAAATGAGAAGTGATTCATTTTAGGAGGAAGGAGGGGAAATGGCAATTTAAAATAAAGGGCACAATGTTAAC
Source organism: Cetorhinus maximus (assembly GCF_964194155.1). Lineage (NCBI taxonomy): Eukaryota > Metazoa > Chordata > Chondrichthyes > Lamniformes > Cetorhinidae > Cetorhinus > Cetorhinus maximus. The sequence goes on from NC_135908.1 coordinate 3,124,865, forward strand.
GGGAACTCAGGAGCAGAGGGACCTGGGGATATATGTGCAAAAATCATTGAAGGTGGCAGGGTAGGTTAAGACTATGGTTAATAAAGTGTACAGAAGCCCGCGCTTGATAAATAGGGACATGGAATACAAAAGCAAGAAGTTATGGTAAATATTTAAAACACGGGTTTGGCCTCAAGTGGAGTATTGTGTCCAGTTCTGGGCACTACACTTTAAGAAGGATGCAAAGGCTTAGAGAGGGTGCAGGAAAGATTCATGACAGTGGTTTCAGGGATGAGGAACTTCAGTTATGTAGATAGATTGGAGAAGCTGGGGCTATTCTCCTTGGGGAAGAGAAGGTTGAGAGGTGTTCAAAATCATAAAGGGTCTGGACAGAGCTGAAAGGGAGAAATTGTTCCCATTGGTGGATGGATCGAGGATCAGAGGGCACAGATTTAAGGTGATTGGCAAAAGAAGCAACGGCAACATGAGGAAAAACTATTTTACCCAACGAGTGGTTAGGATCTGGAATGCACTGCCTGAGAGTGTGGTGGAAGCAGATTCAATTGTGGATTTCAAAAGAGACTTGGATCATTATCTGAAGAGGAAAAATTTGCAGGGCTAAGAGGAAAAGGTGGGGAGGGGGTTGGAGTGGGGCTAGGTCAATTGCTCTGAGCTGGCATAGACAGGGCAGGCCGAATGGCCTTCTGTGCTGCAGCCATTCCATGATTTTATAACCAGTTCAGCATTCAAAAAAGACAATGGGTTAAGCTTCTGGGTAATAACCAAACCAAAAGGTCTGCTCATTATTCCCACTCCCCAACTTGAGCACAAAAAAAATCAGGCTGAAACACTACAGTGCTGAAGGAATACCGCACTGTCAGAGGTGTGGTTTTCGGATGCAAGGCCTCCATATCCCCTGTGGTGCATGTAAAAGATCCCGTGCAGCTATTTTGAAGAGAAGTAGGGGGGTTCTCCTTGGTGTCCTGGCCAATATTTATCCCTCTACCAACATCACAAAAACAGATTATCTGGTCATTTACTCATTGCTTGTGTGTGGGAGCTTGCTGTGCGCAAATTGGCTCCAACATTACAACAGTGACTACAATTCGAAAGTACGTTCTTGGCTGCAAAGCGCTTTGCGGCTTCCTGTGGCCGTGAAAGACGCTATATAAATGCAAGTCTTTAGCTGGTGGTCTGACGGACCTGCTATGTATTTGCAGCATTTACCGTTCATCTGACATCTGCCTTCACCTTCAATCATGAAACAAGAAACCGACCTGATTAATTTAAAAAAGGGTTAAACTTTCATTGTTGCCTTTGGAACGCAAAATGCCTTGAATATAATTTATACAGAAGTTCAGGGAGCCGGCCGGACATTCGGGGTCCCGCAGTGAAAATCCACCCCCCACCCCACCCCCCTCCCCACCACCTCTCCGCCCTACCACAATAACCTCGGGTATTAATCTGAATTCTTTAATTCTGGCGCTGCATGGTTTGAATTTTTTTTTTCCACAAGTTGCGAAATTTGCTTAGGGTTGGCACAGAATTAGTCCGATCACACTCGTGCATGTGACTTGCAGCCAATCAGGCGCAACAGAAGGTGCTTATAAAAAGGCACGCATTGACTGGATGCCTCACTAGCTGCCAGCGCTTTGCTGTGGTTGGCCGTTAGCTTGCATTTTGCCAAGACTGTTGGCAGCAAAAAAGGGTGATTGCACTTTGAGAGAGAGAGAGAAAGAGAGAGTATAGAGGTAGGCAGGAGCTTATTCTGCAAGCAGGGATTTGTTTTCTCTCTGTCTTGCCCTGTCTTGGAAATCTGCACTTTCTTTTCAGTTTTTGCACATTGGGGATGTGTAGTTTGTGAGATGTGCGTTGCGCACAGCTGTAGACGCGGGGCGCCCTGCACTCCAATGGATAACGTTAAAAGGATGATGTTCAGCTGGAGTTGCACAGAAAATCAGGGCTAGGTGCTTGGTGCTCTCACGCTAAGGGAAGTTGTAGCTGCACTTTAGAAGCACCCCTTTGCAAAAGGGCTATCAAAAACGCAGCAGTTAAAAAATGCTATGTAAAGAAGCAACCTTAAGCAGGTATTATGAATCTCAGTCGCGCGTTTGCAATGGGTAAATTCAGGCTAAATTCAGAACGCGACCAGATGGCTAGCGCTTAGGGAGAGCTTGGCTGCAAGGGCACTGTTACTTGATTTTTCAAGCTGAATGTTCTCTCGCAGGTGAAAGATGATTCGGAGCATTGGCGCCGGACAGATGGCCACCGTTTTGGCCGGCTCGGTCACCGAAGTGTTCATCGGCCTGGCGGTTTTCTCGGTGATCTTCCTGCTCATCCGCGCCCGCCGGAATAAAATTCCCGAGGGTCTGAAGAAGCCGCCGTGCCCGCCCACCCTGCCCATCATCGGCCACAGCCTGCTCCTGGGGCCGAACCCCCACCTGAGCCTGACCGCCTTGAGCCAGGAGTACGGCGACATCTTCCAGATCCAGATCGGCACCCGGCCAGTGCTGGTCCTCAGCGGCCTGGACACCTTGAAGCAAGCGCTGATCCGCCAAGGGGACGACTTTGCCGGCCGCCCCAGCCTCTACAGCTACAGGTTCATCAACGACGGCAACAGCCTGACGTTCAGCCCCGATTACTCCGAAGTTTGGAGGCTGCGTCGGAAGCTGGCGCAAAACGCGCTGCGCACCTTCGCGGCGGACGAGTGCAAGAACTCCACGCACTCGTGTCTCCTGGAGGAGCATGTGTGCGGGGAAGCCCAGCACCTGGTCGACATCTTCGTCGGTCTGATGAAGAGCAGCGGCGGCTTCGACCCGGTCAGGTACATTGTGGTGTCGGTGGCCAATGTCATTTGCGCCCTGTGCTTCGGCAAGCGCTACAGCCACGACGACGAGGAGCTCCTCAACATCATCAACGTGAGCGACGAATTCGGCAAGACGGCAGCTTCGGGCAACCCGGCCGACTTCATCCCCATCCTCAGGTTCCTGCCCAACTATTCCATGACCAAATTCATCAGCATAAACAAGAGATTCATCAACTTCGTTGAGAAAATTGTAACCGAGCATTACCGCACCTTTGACAAGGTAGGACGAAGATGACCCACTCCGTTCTCCTTGTGCGAAATTTAGACTTTCTTTTTGCAAATAGCATCGCAGCTTCCCATCCCTCTCCTGCCGCTAACATGTCCGCATTCCTATGTGTCTGTTTCAGGATAACATACGCGATATAACCGATTCCCTGATCGATCACTGCCAGGAGAAGAAAATGGACGAGAATGCCAATATTCAAATATCCGATGAAAAGATTGTCGGCATCGTCAATGATTTATTTGGAGCTGGTAAGGGTGACATTTTTTTTTGACCCCCAAGGTCACAGACTGCGGTGGGATAATCGTTTCGTTTCCAAAACTTCGAACTGTAATCATGCGGGGAAGTTTTGGATCAGGTTTTCTTTTACATCAAAAGTGCCTTTTTCAATTTCAAAACCCTTTGCATATTGGCGGTTTCGTTCATCCTCTTTGGAGAATCTAGCCATGAAGCCTTTTTGTTAATGTTACTTAAAAATCTTTGTTCTTTCTGCAGGTTTTGACACAATTACCACAGCGCTCTCCTGGACTGTTATGTACCTGGTTAGCTATCCTGAGATTCAGAAGAGGCTGCATGAGGAAATAGGTGCGTTTACCTGCACAGTAGTGTTCATTTTCACACCTGGGCTGGCATTTTTCAACTGGATTTTCCAGCTCCTGTGAGGAACTAACTTCTGTTTTTCCTCCTTTTTGTTCTTTTCAGACGAGAACATTGGCAAAGATCGAAGCCCAAGGATATCAGACAGGTCACTATTGCCCTACACAGAAGCTTTCATCACGGAGACCTTCCGGCACTCGTCCTTTCTACCATTCACCATTCCTCATTGGTAAGGCAGCTCAGGGGTGCACAGCAATCATCTAGCTCCAAAGGAGGCATTCAGTCCATCCTGCCTGCGCTGACTCTTTGAAAGGACCCTTCAATTAGCCCACTCCCCTGCTTCTTTTTCCCTCTCAGCCCTGTAATTATTTCATAAGATCATAAGAAATAGGAGCAGGAGAAGGCCACTCAGCCCATCAAGCTTGCTGCTCCATTCAATCAGATCGTGGCTGATCTGACTGTGGTCTCAACTTCAATCTCCTGCCTGTCCCCCATAATGCCCTTGTTGATCCAATGTCTGTCTAACTCAGCCTGTAATATATTCGATGACCCAGCCTCCACTGCTCACTGGGGGAGAGATTTCCAAACACTAACGACCCTCAGAAGAAATTCCTCCTCATCTCGGTCTTAAATGGGACACCCCTTATTTTAAACTGTGCCCCTAGTTCTAGATTCCCCCATAGGCGGAAACATCCTCTCAGCAACTACTATGTCAAGCCCCCTCAGAATCTTATATGTTTCTATAAGATCACCTCTCATTCTTCTAAACACTAATGAGTATAGGCACAATCTGCTCAACTTTTGCTTATAAGGCAACCCTTCATCCCAGGAATCAGCCTAGTGAACCTTCTCTGAACTGCTTCCAATGCAAGTATGAACTTCCTCAAGCAAGGAGACTAAAACTACACAATACTATAGGTGCAGTCTCATCAATGTCCTGTACAGTTGTAGCAAGACTTCATTTATACTCTACCCACCTTGCGATAAAGGTCACCATTCCATTAGCCTTCCTAATTAATTGCTATACCTGCAAGCTGACATTTTGTGATTCATGTACAAGGACATCCAAGACCCTCCACACTGCAGCATTCCGCAGTCTCTCTCTGGGGAGGTGGTGGCATAGTGATATTGTCACTGGACTAGTAATCCAGCGACCCAGAGCATTACCCTGGGGACATGGTTTGGAATCCCACCATGGCAGATGGTGAAATTTGAATTCAATAAAAACCTGGAATTAAAAGTCTCATGATGACCATGAAACCATTGTAAATTGTCGGATAAACCTCCCAGCCCCATATCCCCCACTGATGATGGCCTGAAATCTCCCTCTGGAACCTCCAGCTCACAATCTGAGCCTTTGGTCTTTCATGAGACTTGAAAATGAGGCTCCTGTCAGGTGGACATAAGATCCCATGGCACTACTCTAAGAAAAGTGGGTGAATTCACCCTGGTGTTTTGACCATTATTTATCCCTCAACCAACATCACTAAAACAACTGACAGGGTCTCTTATCTCAGTGCTGATTGTGGAAAGTTGCTGTTGGCATATTGCCTGCCGTGTTTTCCTTTAATCTGTCCGTCTAGCTGTCTTTCTTTCTGAGTTTCCATCCATGCTATTTCAATTTGCACAGAGGGATGTCCTGTACAGGCTATTGCTGCACATTCTCAACTTTCGTATAGTCTTTCAACCAGGCACAGCTTGGAGAAATAGCTCGGTAATCAACCCAGGCTAGCTTCCACGATGTAAAGCTTTGGATTTGGGGATCCTTCCCTTTGCCAATAGGGACCTGGGGCATGGAGAGGTGGTTTCCAATGGCTTATTAAGCCACTTCCCAGACTGTGAGTCTATTCTGTGATCTGGAGCAAAATGTGTTTTAATGTTTATTTACAGTGTCAGGGGTTGCTGTGCTTCTCCCCCCTATTTTAAAAAGAGGGTTCTGCTTCTCATCTTCTTTTAGTCCTGTGCTCCTCCTCATTGTGTATCCGTTACATGGAGTGGGTGGGGGAGGGGGAGGGGGAATGGGCAGGCATGTTAATTTGGAAAACCTCCTTGTGGCTCTACTTTTGGGTCTGATCAAATTGCCACGAGTCCAGGATGTGTGGGTTATGTGGAGAAGGATCGCTCCAACTGTTTGCCCCTCTAAGTGTCCAGGTTTCCATGGATTTCAAACAATGTCCACTGATGGGCTTTGATGATGCATGATGTTAAGTGAAAACATGGTACTAAAATCAGAATTTTACATTTCAGCACAACGAAAGACACAGCACTGAATGGATATTTTATACCCAAAAACACTTGCGTTTTTGTGAACCAGTGGCAAGTGAATCATGACCCGTAAGTATTTCTTTGTCTTGAAATTAGGGGATTAGAACTACAAGAAGCTTGTTGGTGAGATTGGAAAAATGCTTGGAAGCCTGAACTGCTGATGGGGTGTTTCAGTTGCAGTCAATTGCCTTTTTAACTATGTGTTCGGGATTATTACACCACCTTTGTGCTTTTATATTTGTATTCTTGCAAAGATGCAAGTAAAATGATTGTGTCTGTTTGCAGTATTTCAATAGATGTTGCCAAACAGATTCCAAGAGTCTTTCACATGTGCAGTTGAGCACACTATCCATGTGCCAACATATACACATGTGGCTGAATGTAGCATACAGTTTATGTACTTTGGTATGGTTATTTCAACTGCTTCAATTAGACCAATTCCTTTATACTTTAATTTTCATTGTTTGCCTTTGAGGCTGCAATTGACTTTGCAGTTACCTGTTAAGTGTAATGTGTAGTCAGTAGATTCTAGGTTGGTACTGCTGACTGTGGGTCCTAGAGGTTATTGACAAAGGCACTCTGAATGTGTAAACTATGTGGTGCTTTTCATGCCAAAAAGCTAATTCTTAGCACGATGGGAGGAGCCTAGAGTGGCTCTGTTCTCCTAACATTAAAAATAAATGAGAAGTAAGTTTATAATGTGCCCTGTTGACTGAAGTAGTACAAACTCAAAAGTAATGATGAATCAAGCTTTCTGGAGGGATCTAGGATCCCTCTTCTTTAGTGCACTGAGGAATTCAATTGGAAGCCAATTCCCAGATTGTTTCTTCCGCCGCCTTCGTCTCCGTGCTCACTTCTTTGGGCAGGAGTCCTCTCCCCATTCAACGGATCCTTTTACCCACCTCCAATATTCTCCCTCCACCTGGACCCCTCCCTCTGGATTCTTACCTTCTCTTGATCTTTTCATTGAGAACTGTCGGCGTGACATTAGTCGTCTCAATTTCTCTGCTCCTCTCACCCACTCTAACCTGTCTCTCTCTGAACTTGTTGCACTCCATTCTCTCAGGTCCAACCCTGAAATCGTCATCAAACCCGCTGACAAGGGTGGTGCTGTTGTTGTCTGGCACACTGACCTCTACCTCACAGAGGCTGAGCATCAATTCGCAGACACTTCCTCCTACCTCCCCCTGGACCATGACCCCACCACTGAACATCAAGCCATTATTTCCAGGACTGTTACTGACCTCATCTCCTCTGGAGATCTTCCTTCCACAGCTTCCAACCTGATAGTCTCCCAACCTCGGACGGCCCGCTTCTACCTCCTACCCAAAATCCACAAACAGGACTGTCCCGGCAGACCGATCGTGTCAGCCTGTTTCTGCCCCATGGAACTCATTTCTTGCTATCTTGACTCCATTCTCTCTCCCCTTGTCTAGTCCCTTCCGACCTACATCCGTGATTCCTCTGACACCCTACATCATATCAACAATTTCCAGTTCCCTGGCCCCAACCGCCTCCTCTTCACCATGGACGTCCAGTCCCTCTACACCTCCATCCCCCACCGGGATGGTCTGATGGCTCTCCGCTTCTTCCTCAAACAGAGGCCCGAACAATCCCCATCCACCACTACTCTCCTCCGTCTGGCTGAACTTGTTCTCACACTGAACAATTTCTCCTTAAACTCCTCTCACTTCCTCCAAATAAAAGGTGTGGCTATAGGTACCCGCATGGGCCCCAGCTATGCCTGTCTCTTTATGGGGTATGTGGAACATTCCTTGTTCCAGTCCTACTCTGGCCCCCTCCCACAACTCTTTCTCCGGTACATCGATGATTACTTTGGTGCTGCTTCATGCTCTCGTCTGGACCTGGAAAAATTTATTAATTTTGCTTCTAATTTCCACCCCTCCATCATTTTCAAACGGTCCATCTCTGACACTTCCCTTCCCTTCCTTGGCCTCTCTATATCAATTTCTGGTGATAGACTGTCCACCAATATCCATTACAAGCCTACCAACTCCCACAGCTACCTCGACTACAGCTCCTCACACCCCGCTTCCTGTAAGGACTCCATCCCATTCTCTCAGTTCCTTCGCCTCCGTCACATCTGTTCTGATGATGCCACTTTCAAAAACAGTTCCTGTGACATGTCCGGCCCATCTCCCGTGCATCCGCCCTCACATCTTCTTCTCCCTCCCAGAAACATGATAGGGTCCCCCTTGTCCTCATTTATCACCCCACCAACCTCCGCACTCAAAGGATCATCCTCCACCATTTCCACCTACTCCAGCATGATGCCACCACAAAACACATCTTCCCTTCACCCCCCCCGGAAGCATTCCGCAGGGATCGTTCCCTCCGGGACACCCTGGTCCACTCCTCCATCACCCCCTACACCTCAACCCCCTCCCACGGCACCTTCCCATGCCCACGCAGAAGATGCAACACCTGCCCCTTTACTTCCCCTCTCCTCACCCTCCAAGGATCAAAACACTCCTTTCAAGTGAAGCAGCATTTCACTTGCATTTCCCCTAACTTAGTCTACTGTATTCGTTGCTCCCAATGCGGTCTACATTGGAGAGACCAAACGCAAACTGGGTGACCGCTTTGCAGGACACCTTCGGTCTGTCCGCAAGCATTACCCAGACCTCCCTGTCGCTTGCCATTTCAACACTCCACCCTGCTCTCATGCCCACATGTCTGTCCTTGGCTTGCTGCATTGTTCCAGTGAAGCTCAACGCAAACTGGAGGAACAGCAGCTCATCTTCCGACTAGGCACTTTGCAACCTTCCAGACTGAATATTGAGTTGAACAATTTTAGATCATGAACTCTCTCCTCCATCCCCACCCCCTTTCCGATTTACCGCCGCCCCCCCCCATTTTTTTTCCCCAATAATTTATATAGATTTTTCTTTTCCCAGCTACTTCAATTATTTTTAAATGTATTTCCATCCATTGTTTTATCTCTATCTTTTAACCTTTTTTGATTCCTTCAACCCACTAGGGCTATCTGTACCTTGCTTGTCCTGCTTACTACCCTTAATTAGCACATTCCTCAGATAATATCACCACCTTCAACACCTCTTTGTCCTTTTGTCTGTGACATCTTTTGGTTATCTCCATCTATCACTGGCCGTCTATCCAGCTCTACCGCACCCCCTCCCCCACCCCCCCCAAACCAGCTTATATTTCACCTCTTTTCTGTTTTTACTTAGTTCTGTTGAAGGGTCATTCGGACTTGAAACGTTAACTGTGTTCCTCTCCGCAGATGCTGCCAGACCTGCTGAGTTTTTCCAGGTATTTTTGTTTTTGTCCCAGATTGTACTGCCACTTTAGTACCAAAACTGCAACATCAACTTGAAAGCAAACAGCAGTGTAATCACATATAGAGATGGCCACCCCTTTCTTGTTGTTAAACAAGATATTCTTTTCCTAAATTTGTTTGTGTAGGCTGCCTTGGCAGCTGCATTTTTTTAAATCCCTCACTTTGTGGTTCGATATTCCATCAAGTTCCGGATGCATAATCATTGGCAGTGTGAAAGTACCTCTTAAAGGATTGGCACAAGTTCAGCATAGTTTTACTGCAGCTATCCACTGTGACTTGCATCAGTGGAATGTGTGCAAATCACTGCAACAACATAAGATGTGCAGTAAAGCTGCAGCGTTAGAAACTAGCTACCTTCCAAGAAGGTGATCTAATAAAGCATATTTCCCTAGCGCCTCATAAGAGTGCCAGGCTTTGATGTTTGACTGTTTATTTAAAAGTTGATTAAACTGAGTTTGGAAATAAATGGTGACCTTTTTTAATACTGAAAAACAATTAGAAATTAGAGTAGAAAGCAATGAATAATGGCCTCAGGAAGTTCCTTATTCGTTTGTTATTACAGCTTGGCAATTATGACAACCTGATGAGTATTTTTTCACAATACTGTAAATAACACATGTATTGTGTTCTTCTCTGAAACCATCTTACTGCAAATTCTGCTTTAAATATCCATGAAACACAAACCGATTAGGTATCTCTTCTCTTTCCAGGTGCCTACATTTTTTCATTCATGGGATGTGGGTGATGCTGGCTAAGCCAGCATTTATTGTCCATCCCTAATTGTCCTTGAAGGTGACGGTGATCTACCTTCTTGAACCACTGCTGTTTGTGGCATAGGTACATTCACAGCACTGTAAAAGAGGGAGTTCCAGAATTTTGATCCAACAACAGTGAAAGAGTGCCAATATTGTTCCAAGTCAGGATGGTGTGTGACTTGAAGGGGAACTTGAAAGTGGTGGTGTTCCCGTATGCCTGTTGCCCTTGTCCTTCTAGATGGGTAGAGGTTGCAGGTTTGGGAGCTGCTGTTGAAGGTGGCATGATTCCCAGGTTCCCAATGTCAATTCTCTCATATGCCACCTTCTTCCACTTCTTAGGTGATAAATAGATCAAAATATTATCATTGGTTTCATTTACTGGTGGAAGAACATTTACTCGTGTAAAAGAAAACCTATCCATTTAATATTGGGGAGACAAAATAAGATGTTAAGCTCCAATCTTGTTCAGCAATGTCACATGAATGGGAACATGTGCCAACCTCCACTCCCACCAGAACCGTTGTAGATGGAACTCCATTTATGGAGGCAGTGACTGCACAGATTCAACCCCTCTTCATTGTTCTTCGATTCAGATACATATTAGAATCTGAGATGACATCCTTTTGTTTACCAGTTTAATTCATTATTCCAAACTGAAGTTTGAAAGAACATTTGGAGTAACAATAACATGAGGGATAAGACAACGTGTGTTAGAAAACAACAATAGAGAAAAGACAATAGAAGGGTCACTGGAGGTAATTTTAACTAAAAGTGTGATGGCAATATTGACACCCCAATACTTTTCCTTCCATTGACTTCAATAGAATCGGGGGCAGTGTACAATGGGCAGCTAATTCAATATAACCTGTTCAATACCATTGCCAAATACCAGTAAGTGAGTCAATATCAAGTATTAGCAAAGTCATAACTTCTTGCTTTCAAAAATAAAGCAAAAGCTCTCTGCCCTTAAGCAGTTTTAAATCCACCAAATGAAACTTTTTAAAAAATCTAATTATTGAACATGTTTTTTAGGTTAATTGCAACATCTTAAAATTGGAAAAGCAAATTTGACTGAGGGAATAAGGTCACAGTTTTGGGCAAAGGCTCTTTAAAGGTCTACAGCTCTTTTCCAGCTGCTGCATAGTGCTAAGTCTGTCAGCAGCATTTTTTGTTTTTAATGTCTGACTTCTAGCAGATATTTGCAATGTTTAGCACTGAAATAGTTGAACTGACTCTCTTGGAACCATTGGAGTTTAGAAGATTGAGAAGTGATTTTATTGAAATATAAAATCCTGAGGGGACTTGACAGGGTGGATGTTGAAAGGGTGTTTCCCCTTTTGGGAGAGACTAGAACTAGGGGACAGTTTAAAAAATAAGACGGAGATGAGGAGAATTTTTTTCCTGAGTTGTGAATCTTTGGAACTCTCTTCCCTAGAGAGCAGTGGAGCAGGGTCAATGAATATTTTTAAGGCAGAGATAGATTCTTGATCAACAAGGGAGTCAAAGGTTATCAGGGGTAGGCAGGATGTGGAGTTGATGCCACAATCGATCAGTCATGATCTTATTGAATGGCAGAGTAGGCTCAAGGGGCTAAATGGCCTATTCCTGCTCCTAGTTTGTCATTTATTCGTCAATTTTCAGTTGACATTGTACAAGGTATTGTTCAAGTTTCCCTCTTGTGTATTTCAGGAAACTCTGGAAAGACCCATTTGTTTTCTGCCCGGACCGGTTCCTAAACCCCGATGGAAAAAGCATCAATAAAGTGGAAAGCGAAAAGGTGCTATTATTTGGCATGGGAAAAAGGAGATGCATTGGGGAGCCCATTGGTCGCATGGAAGTCTTCTTGTTTTTCACCACTCTTATGCAACAGCTGCAATTTGAGAAAAAGCCGGGGATGGACATTGATATGACCCCGCAGTATGGACTGACCATGAAACACAAGAGATGCGAAGTGCAAGCGGTGCAGCGTTTCCCTGCCAGGGCTGAATGAGCCGACAGTGTCTTACTTCTGCAGGAGCTAAGCAAAGGAGAATAGAACTCTATTTTTGTACATTATAAACACACATACCAATGGTATGAGGGAATAGTTATGCCTTAAATTGTAAGTTTTGTTATGTTCAATGTAATACGCTGCTGATGTGCCACTGATGCCTTGTATTTAAAATACTAATGAAGAATTATTTTACTGTATAAGCAGAACCGAAGAATGAAGAAAGTGAAGTTTGAGAGCTGTATTCAAACGTATCTCATTTAACAATGTACTTGTATTTTTAAAGTATAAGATATTTTACTATTGAAAATCATGTAATAAGGGAGATATTACACTGCTTCATTATACTATACAAAGGGACGTTAGTGATTTTTATACTTATGAAATGATAGATCAAACAGAAGAATTTGTTGCAAAGAGAAATAAAACAATGTGAATTTACATAGCATTTTACTATATCTTCAATCTTACTATATCTTCATGACACTGTAAAACATTTTACGACCAACAGATTGCTTTTAAAGTGCAGTTACTGCTGTTTTGTCAGCAAAATGGGGAAAATTCTAAACTCATGGAGAGAAATAAAGGCAGAAAATTCCAAAAAATGCACAGGAAGTCTTTCAACATCTGAAAAGGGATAAGACAAGTTAACTGTTCAGGAACAGACTCTTCATCAGAACCGCAGAGGATAGGTATACTGGGTCCATTACAAAGCTCCTCAATAGGAATGAGGGAATTCAGATACAGAGAGAGACTATAATGAAACTATGGTTGTTCTCAGTACACTAGAAAAGGTTATGGGGAGATTTAACAGAGGTGTTGAACGTTATGAAGGGTTTTCATAGGATAGATAGGAAAAAACTTCCTATCGCAGGAGGGGTAGTAACTAGAGGACATGGATTTAAAATAATTGGCAAAAAGGAAGGGAAAAATTTGTTTCACTAAGCAAATTGGTATGATCTGGAATGCTTTGCCTGAAATGCTGGTGGGAACAGGTTTAATAGTAGCTTTGAAAAGATTATATACTTAAAATGGAAAACTTTACAGAGCGATAGGGAAACAAGAATTGAATGGGTCTAAATAGAAACTTTCAAAGTTGGTAGAGGCACGATGGATAGAATGGTCTTCTGTGCCAAATAAGTCTATGATTCTATAGAAAAGAGCTGAGAGTAAGATTTAAAAGAACAAAAGAAAGACTTGCATTTTTATTGCGTTTTTCAAGTCCACCAGATGTGTCTCAATGCTTTGCAGCCAATGAAGTACTTTTGAACTATAGTCACTGTTGTAATGCAGGGACTGTGGCGGCCAATTTTGCATACAGCAAACTCCCAGCAAATGGCAATGTGATAATGATCAAATAATTTATTTTGTGATGTTGATTAAAGGGTTAAAGATTGTCCAGAATGCCAGGGGTAACTTGCCTGCTGTTCTTCAAAATAGTGCCATGGGATCTTGCACATTAATCAGCACAGATAGGGCCTCAGTTCAAAGTCTCATCTGAAAGACAGCACCTCCAACACTCCCTCAGTATGGTACTGCACTGGAATGTCAACCTTGATTTTTGTGAAGTCTTCAACCTGGAACCTTGTGACTCAGGAGGTAAGAGTGCTACCAACTGAGCCACAGCTGATACTGTAAACTGACACTGTTTGCTACTCAGAAATAACCATGATGGAACTTCAATGTGATCATTGCAGGAAGGGACATCATAATCTGAATAAATGCCTTACCATTGATCATCTGGGACCATTTGTAAGAACTTTAGTAATCTTGATGTGTATGTCTCAGATTTTTATGTGGTAGTTGCACAGAACCAGAATCACTAGTTTTCCATGAATTGTAATTATTAATTTTAGAGAGGAGTTTCCATACTTCAGTTACTTCTCAGGGTTGCTCCCGGTGGCAAGTGTGCCACTCAAACCAATTTTGTAATAGAGACAACTTCCCACAAGAAAGTTTTGCTGCTAAGGTGATGCAGCCGATCCGGACCTCATTTTCAGAACTTATGCCAGTAGTTGCAGAACTTTAAGCTCAATTAACCTCCATTCTCATTAAACGTGTTTCCTAATAGTTGAACCAATTGTAGGTGTATTCTTAAGCTGCAACTCTGAGACATGTCAGGCATACAGCCTGGGGGCAAAACATTTCAAATTGAGAAATTGCAAAAAGTGCAATAGAATTCAACTTTCCTTCATACAGCATGTTAATCTCTGAGGTGTCTCAGTACCATTTCATTACTTTTGTATTCATATTCAATGTTAGGCATAAAGCCCAGGAGGGGTTCTATAAATTTTCCAGCCCCTCAGTGTACTACAGGTGAAAAGCCCTTAGACAGCGCCATTTCCCCATTGTGCCTTTGCTGTGGCTGCCCCAAGCTTTCTTGCATCTCTCAGCACATAGTCCTGGACCTTGGAATGTGCCGGTCTGCAACACTTGGTTGATGACAACTCTATGCGCAGGAAGACCAGCAAGTTTCGTGCAGACCAAAGCATGTCTTTCATCAAGTTGATGGTCCTCCAGCCGCAGTTGATGTTTGACTCAGTGTGTGTCCCAGGGAACAGTCTGTGGAGCACAGAGACCTGCGTCACAAATCTGCTCGGGATAAACTTTGACAAAAACCACTGCATCTTTATCAAGACCTGCTTTGCAAAGGCACATTCCAGAAGGAAGTGAACAATGGTCTCTTGCCAACGACAGCCACCTCGAGGGCAACATGTGGAGGGGGTAAGGCTCCAGTCATGTGGGAAGGATCTGGCCTTTCTCACCACCAGCCAAGCTATATCTTGGTGCTTGTTTGAAAGTTCTGGCCATCAGGCCTTATGTCAAATGAATTTGACAGTCTGTTCAAGGAACCGTCGACAGGATCTACCATCTCTTTTTCCCCACAGGGCCTCTAGGACATTACATGCAGCCCAGTCCTTGATGGACTTGTGGTCAAAGGTGCCTTCTGCATTAAAGTTTTCCATAAGGGATAAGTGGTATGGCACAGTCCAACTTGGAGAGTTCCACGGCAATGTGGCCAGATCCATCCTTTGCAAAACTGGGAGAGGTAGAACATCAGCACATAGTGACACTTGCATACCAAGGGTCTAGAGACAGCTTGATACAGCTGCACACAAATCAGGGTGAGGGCGATGTTGGGCATGTATTTTCCCCCTTTATCTAGAAGTTTATACATTGTGTCCTTGTAGACACTGTCCATTTTTGACTTCCAGGTAAAGCAGAAAATGGCTTGGGTGATCACCACGGTACAGGAGTGAGGAATAGGCCAGACCTGTGCCACGTACAGCAGCACTGTGAGCGCCTCACACCCAATGACCAGGTTCTTATCCACAATGGAGGGGGAACGTCGCTCCCACAAGCCCAGTTTTTGTTTAACCACAGCTACCAGCTCCTTCTAATTTCTAGCATATGCCCTGGTCCCTACGAACCATATCCCCAGCACTTTGGGCAGTCTGACCTGATGGTGAAGGGAGTAGAGGGTTGGTCAGCCCAGTTCCCAAAGAACATGACCTCGTTCTTGCTGTGATTTACCTTGGCTCCTGTGGCCAGCTCAAACTGGTTGCAGATGTTCATCAGTCTGCACACCCACAGTGGATTTGAGCACAAGACGGCGGCATCATCCATGTACAGGGAGCCTTTGATCCGAGCACCCCACTGCCTGGGATCGTAACTCCTCTTATGCCCGAATCCTTCCTGATGTACTCAGCAAACGGTTCTTTGCAACACACAACCAAGAGAAGGGAGAGAGGGCAGCCCTGCTTGACACCAGATTTAATTGGAAAGCTTTCTGATTCCTACCCATTGAGTGAAACTGCGCTACTGATGTTTGTGTGGAGCAGTTGGATCCAATTGTGGATTCCCTCTCCAAGCCCCATTTTGCGGAGCACATCCATCATGTAGGTGTGCAATAATCTATCAAAGGCCTTCTCCTGGTCCAGGCTGATGATGCAGACGCCCATCCCTTTGTCCCGTACATAGGCAATCGTATCCCAGTGTAGCGCAAGTCTATCAGACATCTTCCTGCCAGGTACAGCACGGGTCTGGTCAGGGTCGGTCATCAACTCCAGAGCAGACTTGACCCAATTGGCAATGACCTTGGACAGAATTTTGTAGTTCACATTCAGCAGTGAGATGGGTCACCAATTTCTAATTTCCTCCTTTTCCCCCTTCCACTTGTAGATGTGGGTAATGATGCCTTTCCTCATGGAATCTGACATGCTGCCAGCCAGAACTATACTCCCTTATACTGCTAGTAGGTCTGGGCCGATCCAGTCCCACAGAGCCAAATACAACTCAGCCAGTGAGCCATCGCTTCTTGAGGCTTTACTCTTCTCAAAGGACTTGAGGGCCTTAGTCAGCTCATCCAGTGTCCAGACTCTCTTGCGTCCTGTCATCTAAGATCTCTGTGATAGAGGACAGGGAGGACTGGGAGGCTGTGCTGTCTATGGGTTTCATGTTGTACAATCTGGAATAAAAGGATTTGCTGATCCTCAATATGTCGGACTGCAATGACGTTAGCAAGCCATCTTCTTCCTTCAGGCTGATGATCACAGAACTTTCCCTATGTACCTTTTGGAAGAAGAAACGCGAGCAAACCTCATCCTGCTCCACGGAGCAGACTCTGGACCAGAAGATGATCGTGGAGGTCTCTGAGGCAAAGAGCGAGGCTTGCTGGCTCTTCACCTCTTGGAGATCCTCCTTGACATCAACCCCAACAACTCCAGCTGCAGCAGAATCTACATGCTTTTCTGAAGGGGGGGGGGGGCATTTCCCTTTGTTCCTTTCTAGCCTTCTGAACACATTTGAGGATGAAAAATCTCACGATGTTCCCCTTAACCGCTTTCCACCAATGCATCGGGGACTCAAGGAGGGGTTTCACAGTTCTCCAACCTTTGTAATCCCTTTTGAGTTTCTCAATGTTTTCTGGGTCAACAGTTTCATGTTCAGCTTCCATGTCCCTCTGCCAACCCTGTGGTCTTCCTGTAAGTGACAGTCAGCCAGTAGGAGGAGAATAACACTGGTTTGACATTGTGGATCACAGAATTGTTACAGTGAATGCTCGGGACACAAACAGGAAGTCTATCCTGGACCGACGGATCCGCCTCGTTTTGACTAGATGTAACTATGCTATGCTCTGTCTGCAGGGTTGCTGAAGATGTCATGCAGCTTGGCATCTTTTACTGTTTCCATCAGGAGTCTGAAAATAACGCCCAGTCTGCTGTCAGCCCTGCTGGGTTGTCCAGCTGCACCAATGATACAGTTGAAGTTACCGTCTGGAATGACCGACCTGGAAGTCACCAGCAGCAGAGGGAGCTGCTGCAGGATGGCCAGCCACTTGCTGTTTTGAGCCAGGGCATACACGTTAATTAATCGGAGTGGAGCATTATTATACATTACATCTGCTATGAGAGAGACGCCCGCCCAACACCTCCTTAAGTTTGGAGTTGGTGAAGTTGCCTCCCTGCAGCAGAATACCCAGGCCAGAAGAATATGAGTCGTTTCCTCCAGACTAGATTGATGGCCCATGGGATCACCATTGCTTATAGGAGCTGCGGTATCGTACATTCCTGCAGAAACAGGTCAGCTTTGATCTTGGCAAGGTAACCCAAGGTTGCAACACATTGTGTAGTTGATTTAATGCTACACACATTGACGGAAACAATCTTTATACCTACTATAAAGCGTTTTGTCGTTTACAGGACCTGTTGTCTTTGACAGTTCCAATTCTTGGGTCTGTTCCTGCATACCCATTGTGTTTACAAATTGTCTCACTTGTGATGGGCTGAGGAAACAGCCCTGGTCTGCTAGATCCATGATCTTAACAGAGCCAATATGATCCCAAGATGCGTGTGCACAGTAGTATAAAAGTCTGATGAGAAAGAAATTCCCCTTCATAGTGAGGCCAGCAAAGCAAGATAAACAGCACATTTCTCATCATCCTGCAAATCTGTACAAAGTAATTGATTGATTTAAATCACTCTGAACCGTTAACTGATTTAATGCTCGCGGACTTACTTTTAAAGCTAATTTCTGTAGCAGCAAGAGCAGACTTGAGCAGAGGTTTCAAATGACTGCTGGTCACGTGAGTAACATTGGATTCACGTGACCATGGGTTCCTGTGCACCTGGGAATCTGGGCACAAAAAGATGAACCTCCCCACTACCACTGAGTGACTGCAATCGCAAACTCCCCCTTGCGACATTGAGGTGTATGGTTTGTGGGCATTGACTGTTTTAGATGAATGGACTGTTGAGCTAGGTTAAAAGATCACAGATGCTGTTGTAAAATAGTTATGGGCCCAACTTGTGCTGAAATTTCTGTGATCTTTTGTGCAATTTGATTTCATTCCTCCCACATTTTAAGGTTTAAGTCTGAAGCTATGGTGATAGTAATGTTGGGAATAGGGATACAATAACACTGGAGCAACTGGCAAGGATTCATGCTCCAGGTCACTATCAAATGGCCCTTTGAAAACTGCAGGTGTGAGGACTGAATAAGTTTGAGTTCATGTGGCCTAATACAGTACCAATAATCCTATCCAGATTCACATATGCAGATGGCCATTTGCAAATAGTACTGGGGGGTTGGTAGGATATCATAGAATTTAACTGTAACAAAGCAGTGTCCTCAGGTAAAGGGAAAAAAATGGAACTTAAAAGCACATATATTTTCTTCAGCATTTTTGTATCTCTTCCTCAGTCCATGAAGTCGTACTCAACATTTATACCAACTGAAACTTGTATTTGTCTTCACCACAATGGATATTTCTAAAAATGTGAAGTGTTTTCCGTATTTAAATAGTTAAACATCATTGAGTACGTTTGGGTCGATGTGGCATTAAGTTGGCAGTTACCTCTTGTGACCAAAAGAGGGCCTAGAGTTTATGGCAGCCCTATTAAATTGGATTTCCAAAAGCCATAGGCAGTCCCTTTGGCCTAGAAGTTGGTTTTAATTGTTCAACACAATCATCTTGAATTTATCTTTGGCATTTCAGTATTTACTAACTTTAGGAGAAGTTAGTGGTCAGTAGTCAGGTTTTTTTTCGATAACTTTGATACTTTCTTTTCGATAAAATCATTGAAGAATTTACTGCCTTTAAGTTTGCCTAATTTTTTTTACATTATTTAAAAACTAGCAATGAAACTTTGAACTCAGAACTTTTAAGCTGTTGGTTATTAAGAAGGTTGAAGTTTTGGATTAACTTTCTACCAAACTATGAAGAGAGAGGGAGGCTGCAATTAGTGGAAGCATGAGATTGAAATTTATACATGTACAGGATTGTCCAAGCTATTTTCCTTGGTGAGCTGCTGAGGCACATGCATGGAACCTTATGGCTATTTCAAAAGTTCAAATCAATTTACCCATTAATTTACATATATTTAAAACTATGAGTATGGTTCTTCCACCAATGAGACAATAATGTAAACATGATCCTTACAAATCCCCAGATCCGTGAAATGTAATAGGGTTAATCACAGAGTGAGAAATATAAATCCAAATAAAACAGAGTTGCCTGGACTTAGTGGCTGAATGTGGCCCACAGGTTATAATTTGGATAGGCCACTTGCCAGAATAACCTCAATTAAGATATTTAGTAAAGAGATTTATTGCTTTAATCTGTTCAGATATGTGACAGATTGATGGTTGATTGGGTATAGTGGACTACCAGCCCCAAGGTCATGAGTTTCAATCCCTCTAAGATGACAACCATGGCAAGTTGTGGAATTCAACTCACTGAACCTGTTCACTTAGTGTGTTTCTAGAAATTAGCGTGAAGGGTTGTTGTAAAAACCCGACTGGTACATTAGTGCCTTTCAGAGAAGAGAATCTATTGCCTGTTCAAGAAGAAGCCTCATCACTTTCTCAGGGCATTAGAGATGAGTAATTAATAAGGTGTCATGGGTACTGCCCACACACTGAAAACAATTTAACATATGGAATGATTTGCTTCTTTAAGCATAAACAAAAGGTTTCAAGCCCTGTCACCCATTATCAATAATAATTCATCGGCGGAGAAGAGCAAAGTTGACGTTTCGAGTCCTCATGACCCTTCAGTTCTGTTGAAGGGTCATGAGGACTCGAAACGTCAACTTTGCTCTTCTCCGCCGATGCTGCCAGACCTGCTGAGTTTTTCCAGGTATTTCTATTTTTGTTTTGGATTTCCAGCATCCTCAGTTTTTTGTTTTTATCAATAATAATTCAACACACAGTGCCCGAAATCAAAGGAACTACATTCATTATTCAATTGTCCTCTACATGACTTTGACTGAGCACAGTGTACAGAATTCCTATAAACTGCAACAAATTATGCAACACAATAGGAATTAAATTGTTTACTTTAGGCATTTGGATCAGATTGCGTGCGCAGAAATTAAATATCTTGCACTGATGATATTTGATCATCCATTCCTCATTTCTGTATGAAGTACACATGTAGTGTACTCACCCACCCAGATTCCAACGTTTCTAAGGAAGATCAATTTCTAAAATCCTAGAGAGCATCTTAGAACATGAAGTCTCATTTATAGTCGGTCTTGGAAGGAGTTCCTTAAACTCAGAATAAGGAACAAAGAGGATTACATCTGATTTTCTTTATATTTTGTTTATCACCCACACCCCACCCACCCCCCAACATTCCCACCAAGTTCAACCTCCTGCTTTTTTGAAGACGCTGATTCATGCTGGACTACAGTTTCGTGGGTGCCAGCAGAATTCTGGTACCTCAACAGATTATTCCAAAGAAGAGTCATATTGCACTTGAAATGTTATCTCTGATTCTCCCTCCACAAATGCTGCCAGACTTGCTGAGTTTTCCAGTACTTTCTGTTTTTTATAATAATCACAGATTATTTATTGACAGGAGACATCCTTGATTGCTGCAAGTTATAGAAACAGATTTTCCACTGTAGCCTTAGGAAATGATCCTGGAAGCTGCTTTTTCCAGCTCATGACCACTACATCTGGGATTCTCTGCTTGAAGTGGCAGTGAATATGTCCATGCAGGGGCACAGATGTTCAAGTGAGATGTTAATGATTCATTATTAATGACTCATGATTAATTATGTTGCGAGCTGCTCTCCGCCTGACTGACAAACTCTGCCCTCTTATCTGTTATCTTTGCGTGCAAGGAGAATGAAGCAAGGGTGTCCATCCCTTAATAACATTTACCAGATTCTGTACAAAATTTTACAAGTTTCCAGCTGGTTGGGGCATTGTGAAACAAGTGCTTGGAAACACCATCATCTTGGCCTTATCATAGAATCACAGAATGGTTAAAGCACAGAAGGTGGCCATTTGGCCTGTTGTGTCCATGGTGCACTCTGCAGAGCAACTCAGCCAGTCCCACTCACCCGCCAAAATGTTTTCTCTTCAGATAATTATCTAATTCTCTTTTGAAGGCCTCGATTAATCTGCCTCCACCATACTCTTAGGCGGTGCATTCCAGATCTGAACAGCATGCTGCATAAAAAATGTTTTCCCTCATAAGAACACAAGAACATAAGAAATAGGAGCAGGAGTGGGCCATTCGGCCCCTCAAGCCTGCCCCACCATTCAATAAGATCATGGCTGATCTACCCAGGCCTCAACTCCTCTTTTGTGCCAGGTCCTCATAGCCCTCAACTCCCCGATATTTCAAAAATCTGTCTACCTCCTCTTTAAATACTTTCAGTGATCTAGCCTCCACAGCTCTCTGGGGTAGAGAATTCCAGACATTCACTACCCTCTGAGAAAAGAAATTCCTTCGCATCTCAGTCTTAAATGAGTGTCCCTTTATTCTGTAACCATGTCCCCTAATTTGAGATTCCCCCACTAGTGGAAACATCTTCTCAATATCTACCCTGTAAAGCCCCCTCAGAATCTTGTACGTTTCAATAAGATCACCCCTCATTCTTCTAAACTCTAATGAATAAAGGCCTAACCTGTTTAGCTGTTCTTGATAAGTTAACCCCTTCATCCCAGGAATCAGCCTAGTGAATCTCTTATGAACTGTCTCCAATACCAGCATATCCTTTCTTAAATGCAGGGACTAAAACTGTACATAGCACTCCAGGCCTCACCAACACCCTGCACAGTTGTAACAAGACTTCCCTATTTTTAAACTCCAACCGCCCAGCAATACAGGCCAAAATTCCATTTGCCTTCTTAATTACTTGCTACACCTACATGCTAATTTTTTGTGTTTCATGCACAAGAACACCCAGATCCCTCTGTGCTGCACTTTTTTGGACTCTCTCTCTATTTAAATAATAGCCTGTCTTCTGATTCTTCCTACCAAAGTGCATGATCTCATACTTTCCTACATTAAGCTCGGTCTGCCAAGTTTTTGTCCACTGACTCAACGTGTCTATATCCCCTTGCAGATTCCTTACGTCCCATCACAACATGCTTTCCCACCTATTTTTGTATCATCAGCAAATTTGGATACATTACACTCTGCCCCCTCCTCCAAGTCATTAATATAGATAGTAAACAACTGAGGCCCGAGGACTGATCCTTGTAGCACTCCACTAGTTATGTCTTTCTGACCTGAAAAAGACCCTTTAACCTCGACTCTCTGTCTTCTGTATGTTAACCAATCCTCAATCCATGCTAATACATTACCCCCAATACCGTGAGCTCCTATCTTGTGCAATAAGCTTTTATGTGGCACCTTATCGAATGCCTTCTGGAAATCCAAATACATTACATCTACCTGTTCCCCTTTATCAACTCTGCTTGTTATATCCTCAAAGAACTCTAGCAAATTTGTCAAACATGATTTCCCTTTCACAAAACCATGTTGACTCTATTTGATTGTGTTGAGCTTTTCTAAATGTCCTGCTATTTCTTCCTTAACAATGGACTCTAGCATTTTCCCTATGACAGACGTTAGGTTGACTGGCCTATCGTTTTCTGCTTTTGTCTCCTTGCCTTCTTGAACAGGGGCATCACATTAGCGGATTTCCAATTCCCTGGGACCCTCCCGGAACCCAGTGAGTTCTGGAATATTTTGACCAATGCTTCCACTATCTCTGCAGCCACTTCCTTTAAAGCCCTTGGACGCAGGTCCTGGCAACTTGTCTGCCTTTAGTCCCATCAGTTTGTCAAATACTTTGTCCCTCATGATAGGGACTGTTACAAGATCTTTCCTCCAATTAGCTCCTTGCTTATCGTATATCTTTGGGATGTTTATAGTGTCCACCACTGCGAAGACCGATGCAAAATGTTGGTTTAAATTATCTGCCATTTCCCTGTTCCCCATTATCAATTCTCCAGTCGCATTCTCCAAGGGTCCCACGCTCACTTTAGCCACTCTATTTCTTTTTATATACCCGTAGAAGCTCTTGCTGTTCGTTTTTATATTTCTTGCCAATTTACTTTCATAATCAATTTTCTCCTTCTTTATTAGATTTTTAGTCATCTGCTGCTGGTTCCTAAAAAATTCCCAATCCTCTGGCCTACCACTAGTTTTTTGCTGCTTTGTATGCCTTAGTTTTTGATTGGATACTCTTCTTGGCCACCTTTGTTAACCAGGGGTGGTTCATCCTTCTCATCGAGTCCTTCTTTTTGACCGGGATAAATTTTTGCTACGTGTTATGAAATATCTGCTTAAATGTCTGCCACTGCTCATCTACTGACCTTCCCCTTAGCCTATTTTCCTAGCCCACTTTAGACAACTTTTTCTTCATATCTCTGTAATTGCCCTTATTTAAGTTGAGGACACTGGTTTGAGACCCGAGTTGCTCGCCCTCAAACTGAATTTGAAATTCTATCATGCTGTGATTGCTACCCCCTAGAGGATCCTGAACTATGATATCTTTTATTAATCCCACCCCATTACACATTACTAGATCTAAAATAGTCTGTTCCCGGACAAGTTCTGCAATGTATTGCTCTAAGAAACAATCCCTGATGCTCTCTACAAATTCATCTTCCGTGTTACCCCTGCCAATCTGATTTGTCCAGTCAATATTCAGATTAAAATCACCCATGACAATTGTAGCATCCTTCTTAGACACCTCCATTATTTCCCGATTTATACTTTGTCCTTCAGTGAGGCAACTCTTTGGGGACCTATAGATGACTCCCACCCATGATTTCTTTCCCTTGCTATTCCATATTTCCACCCAAATTGATTCCACATCAAAGTCTATTGCGGCTATATCACTACTCACCACCACACTAATACCTTCCTTTATTAATAAAGCTACCTCAGCTCCTTTTCCTTTTTGCCTATTTTTCCAGAATGTCGAATACCTTTGAATATTGAGTTCCCAGTCTTGGTCACCCTGCAACCATATCCCCGTAATAGCTATCAAGTCATATTCATTTATTTCTATTTGTGCTGTCAACTCATCTATCTTGCTACAAATGCTGCGTGCATTCAGATAAAGAACCATAATCTTTGACTTTTTACCATTATTACTTATTCTGGTTCTAATTTCTGCTGCACTCTTCTGCTTATATTTTCTGCCCCTTTCTGTCACACTTTGATTATTGTTTGCCTCTTCACTACCCTGCACCTCTGCTCTCTCATTTCTTTTTGATTTTTGAAACTTCCCTTCAATTGAACCCTCCCCCCACCCCCCACTAATTAGTTTAAAGTCCTATCTACAATCCTAGTTATACGATTTGCTCTCCGTGTGCTGGGCCTCCCTCTCTGCCGCCAGTTTTTATTTCCCGCCGCTGCTGCCCTTCTCATGCAGGTCTGTTCTCTACAGTTTTTACTGTTGCTTCAATTGCCAGTCACCTTAAATCAGCATCCTCTGGTTCTGAATCTTATTGCCAATGGGAACAATTCTTCCCTAAACACTCTGTCCAGAACCCTCATGATTTTGAACACCTCTATCAAATCTTGACCTGCTCTGGGGTCAGATCAGAATCTAACACCCAAGCTACCACTTTTCATGTTGATATGTCAGCTGTTGCTTAGTGAATAGTTCTCTAGTCTCTTAGACTGAGGGTTGTAGGTTCAGGTCCCATTCTAGAGGCTTGAGCCCACACCCTCCAATGTGATGACACAACATCTTCCTCTGCCCTTGCAGGCTTCTGAAGGGATCGTTCCCTCATCACACCCCCATACACTCTTCAATCTCCCCTTCCCATAGCACCTTTCCATGCAACCACATGAGATTCAACACCAGGCCTTTTACCTTCTCTGCTCACCGTCCGAGGCCTTGAACACTCCTTTCAGGTGAAACAGTGATTTTTGTGTACGTCTTTCAAATTAGTATACTTCATTCGCTGCTCACAATGTGGTCTACTCTACACTAGGGAGACCAAACCCAGGTTGGATGACTGCTTTGCAGAATACCTTTGTTCAGTTCGCAAGCATGACCCTTAAGCATCCGGTCACCTGTCATTTAATTCCTCTCCACCTTTCTCTCACACTAACCTCTCTGTCCTCAGCCTTCTGCAGTGCTCCATTGAAACTTGAACTGAACTTGAGGAACAGCATCTCATCTTTCCATTAGGTACTTTACAGCCTTCCAGACTCAACAGTAGGTTCAACAATTTCAGACTGTAATCTCAAACCCAATTTTGTGTCCTTTCGCTTTGCAAGTTTCAGTTTTATTCTCTATTTTTTCTTGTTTTGCTTTTGGATAGCAGTTGTTCACCACTCTGCCATTCATATCTCTTCTAGACACAACCTTTGTTTATTTCCTTGTTTGTCCCATTCCCACTCATTGTCATCTTGCACCACCAACTCCTTTGCCATTTAATTTCTCCTCCCTTCCATCCTATCACAGACCACCTCTTTCTGGTCTTTTTCTACCCTCCCGCTCCACTTTCTTATGACCAATTACATTTCTAACTACTATTCTGGCCAATATTTATACCTCAGCCAATGCCAAAAACACAGATTATTTGGTCATTAATTTCACTGCTGTTTGTGGGTCCTTGTGTACAAATTGGCTGCTGCATTTCCGACAGTACAGCAGCAACTGCTTCAAAAAGTACTTCATTAGCTTTAAATGACTTTAGGATGTCCTGAGGTTGTGAAGGGTGCTATGTAAATAAAGTCCCTTCCTTTCTTTTTAAAGTGGAGCTTTACATTAGCATGAAAATGACAGTGTAACTGGGTACATAGATCCACATTTCTTTATTTGTCCAAGCTACATTTCAGGATCTTTAACCAATTGTGACATTAGGGTTGATGTTAATGTTGATGTTAATCACATAGGGTATAAGGGACTTTTTCAAAAACAATATTTCAGACGGAGCAGTTTGCTATCATAAATCAAGATCATGTCTTACATTTTACTGTTTATCTGCACTCCACTAATTGTGTAACAATATAATCAAAAGCTGATAACATCACATCTTTGGGACAGGATGGAATTGTGGTTTGAAGTAGTGTGTGATTTTATCAATTTTGTCCTACTGTCACACGATCTTTCTATTTACATAACAAAGTTCCCCTTTCACAGCTGCACGATTACCATTGCTCACACTTCACCAAAGACAAAAAAGAAACAACCCCATGTGGGAAGGATTACAGAGTGGATGATTTATGAACAAATGGATTTAATTCAGAGTGAACTTCTTTGCAAATTGACTTTTCAGGTGTTAGGCAGTTTAACCTCTTTCAATTCTTCTACCTTTTTATAACCAATGACCTAAAGTTTCCTTTAGATTCCAACTGCATGCTTTTGCTTTTCCCCTCATCTCACTGCCACATTCGATTAAATTCTCCCCACACCTCTGGTTAACTTCCCTGCAGTCATAGACTGTGCCAGTGTTACAGCTCAGTCCTGCCTTCGGACTGACCCTAGTGCCCTGGGAATCTAAACTCTTCCCTGTCATATTGTGGAGAAGAAATTGTGACGTGTTGTCCCTGATTTGGGTTCTAAAACAGTCAAAAAGTGTACCAACTTCGCAGTGGGTCAGCCTGCGTCCAATTTGCATGCATCGATTGCAATGCTAAATTAGTGGATCATCCCTTTCAGACATTCTTGGCAGATGCATAAAAGAGATGGTTAAGCTCCTTAATTACTTAAACTAAAGATCTTATGCCTCTTGAAGGACCCCTTCCAGAAGTTAGTCCTCAAAAGTGTTGGAAATGATAAGTTATTTTTCCCCATAAAGAAAATATGTTTGTGGAGTCAGGAAGAGCAGGTGTGCCATTGTGACTCCATGGAAGTCATGATTGACTTACTCCGTAGTCCAGTGCTTCCCAAACCTTTTCCTGGCGTGATCCCATTTTAATGCCTCAGACTTTGTGAAAATTTGGGGGAAATGAAAGTTGTTGAGGGGGGGGGGGCGCGCAATGACTTCAGTTGTTCAACGGGGGCAGGGTGGAGGCTTTATTTCTTGACCAGATCATGAGTTGAGCATGAGGGTGGGGCAGTTGATGAAAAGGTGGTTTCTCCAGAAAGAATACCAAACACATCCTTATTCACAGAGCTGTCAGAAATCAGTCCGAACTTCAATGCAGCCAATGCTGCCTCAGAACTTGCCATCCCAAAATCTAATCTTGCGACATAACTGGGGATTGTGATACTCACAGTTTGGGAGGCCCTGTTGTAGCAAGCTCTAGTCTCTGCATTTGGGACTTACCTAAGGGCCGTTGCTGACGAGACAAGTATCCCCGCACTGATGACTTCACTCAGACGAGATGCCTGTCGAGGCAAATATCTTGATGAGACTCAAGGTTCAGTTCCTTTTGATATCTAGATCCCTCAGATTCTGCTGTGGGCTGGCCACATAAACTCTTAAGTCGATACCCGAAAACAAGCCTGGGCCAGAATTCATCCCCTATTTCTCTCACCTTGCTAACACTAGTATGTTGCATGCGAAAAATGAAAATATTTCCCTTTCACATGTGTTATTGAGAGACAGTGTGCCCTGTGCACTACAGTTATAATTCAAGATGTTTATCGGCATCATAATGAACAATGTCAAATGGCAGTAGCAATAAACATAACAAAAGAGGTCAGTTAATCAGCTTTACTGAGTAGATTTCACTGAAGTAATTTTTTTTCAGGTTGTTGCGTGTCTCTCTTACCAATGCCAGGACGTCACCCCCTCGAGCTAGTTGCTGTAGTTCCTGTTGCTCTATTTCCATTGCACTCATATGTTCCTCGTTAAGTTGCAGTTGCAATCCCTTCTGTATTCAAAGGCTACACTATATGTAGAAAAATACCAACATTTTATACACTCTTAATGACATATATAGAATAATGGCAAATCAATGAAGAAACAGTCAATTTAATCTTGGGAGTTCAAAAATACGTTTAATAACTGATCTTCTATTTTTATAGCTAGATATAGTAATTCTAGACTTCATTTAGTGACACATCTTCCCTCTGAATTTCTTCCCTTGTCCGTTTGAAGGCACTGACTGATTAATACAGCAAAACGTTGCTCTTTGTTTCCCAGAGGTCTGGAAAGGCTCACACTGATGAGGTTTCATGAATTAGGATAGTTTCTTCAAAGTAAATCGATCACATCTATCTATTCATCTTCACTCTGGAAGAATGGAATGCGCTGTGGCCGTTGACGATTGACTCAAGGGTGACCGGAGTGACTGAAGGCATCATTTCATCATCAAGACGGTTTCTGTAACCAGTCGCGCATTAGTTTGTTTTGATCTAGGTCTACTTTTTGTCTTTTTTTTTTGACATCGCAAATCTGTATTTTTCCATTCGGTGTTGCATCAGCGGCTGAATGCATTCCTAACGGCATGTTTCAGCAACGTCAGTAGGTTCCTTGATTAGAAAGTATTACATTCTACAAATCAAAATTGAAGAAATTAATCCTTAAATTAAGCTTCTGATTGTTCCGTGAGCTGCCACTTTAAGAGAATAGGCTTGACCTTGCTGTGAACTAAAAAAGTAAAAGTGTTTGTGTAGTGGGGAAAGTTCTGTGACTTTTTATACGAGGCGCTGCAGGTTGCGAGTAGTTCTTAATACACAGGGGAGTTCTTACTACATCTCTTGTAGAAAGCCATTTTAATGAAAAAAACCTGAGTCTTTATGGTATGGCTTTTGATTTTTAGTGCAGAGACTATAAATACAAGAGAAAGAACACTGAATATTACAACTAAAGTAAGAGATATTGAAACCACATTTAGTATTAATAGTTGAGGCGCAAACCCACAAGATTGGTGAAATAGTCAATGAAATTTACGATGAAAAAAAGATCACAAACCTAAACAAGCACGTGGAGTTCTGCGTGTTGAAATACAACAAAATAACGTACACACTGTTTCTCTCTTTGCTCCTCATCAATTCTCTCCTATCCTCTTCTGAAGGTACTAACTCACTGGGTTATGGGACATTGGTTGCTATCATTCAGCTAGAGTATTCATGTATGAGCCTTCACACTGAGTGTCAACGGCCTATTCAGCTAAGCCCTTATAAATATCGGGAAAGGATTGACAGATATACAAGTCAGGAATTGATTGACAAGCTGGATCTAGGTCTTTAGAATTTTGAATGACTTTGATCGAGTGGATGCAGAGGGAATGTTTCCTCTTGCGAGGAAGAGCAGAACTAGAGGCCATCAATATAAGATGTCACCAAGAAATCCAATAGGGAATTTGGAAGAAGCTTCTTTATCCAAAGAGCTGTGAGAATGTGGAATTTGCTACACAGGGAGTGGTTGAAGCAAATAGAATGGACGAATTTAAAGGGAAGCTAGACAAGCAAATGATAGAGAGGGGAATAGAGGGTTATGATGATAGATTTAGATGGGAGGAGGCTTGAGTGGAGCTTAAATGTTGACATGGGCTGGTTGGGCTGAATGCCCTGTTTCTGTGCTGTATATCCTATGTACAAACATACGGACATTCAAAATAGGAGCAGAAGTAGGCTATTCAACCCCATGAGCCTTCTCCACCATTCAATAAGATCATGGTTGCTCTGTTTGTGTTTCAAATTCCAGATTCCCATCTGGCCCCAACAGCCTATGATTATCTTGCCTAACAAGAATCTATCTACCTCTGCCTTAAAAATATTCAATGACCCCATCTTCTAAGGCAGAGAGTTCCAAAGTAGCACAACCCCATGAGAGAAAAAAATTCTCCTCATCTCTGTCCTTAAAGTGCGACCCCTAATTTTAAAACAGTGCCCCCTAGTTCTGGACTCACCCACAAGAGGAAACATCTGAAGTAATCCTGTGTAAGCATTCCTAAACGAATTGTTCTAGTTGAGGTTGCTGCACTAGATTAGGAACCATGGCTGATTTCCCCACCGTAGCACAAGTGAGGCTAGTTAGTCAGCACAGACCAAGAAGGAAACCCAGGCTTTTGCTGCTCTTTAAGGCACAACAGAGGAGATTTTAACCTCAAGCAATTGGGATGATGAAAGCAATACAAACAACTTCCATTTATATAGCACCTTTAATATAGGAAAATGTCCCCCAGGTGCTTCATAGCAGCCAGACAAAAATTAACACCAAACGAAAGAAGAGGGTATTAGATTAGTTGACTAAGAGTTTGCTAGGTTTTATGTAGGGTCCTGCAAGAGTTGAGGTTGAAAGCTCTGCAGTCCTGCCACATCCAGTTGTGAATGGTGGTGGACAATTAGATAACTCACTGGAGGCTCCACAAATATTCCCATCCCCAATGATGGGGGAGCCCAGCACATCAGTACAAAAAATAAGTTGAAGCATTTGCAACAATCTTCAGTCAGAACTGTCCAGTGGATGATCCATCTTGGCATCCTCCGGAGGTCTCCAGCATCACAGAGGACAGTCTTCAGCCAATTGGATTCACTTCACGTGATATAAAGAAATGGCTGAGGGCACTGGATACTGGAAAGGCTATGGGCCCTGACAATATTCCAGCAATAGTACTGAAGACTTGTGCACAAGAACTTGCCACGCCCCTAGCCAAGCTGTTCCAGTACAGCTACAACACTGGCATCTACCCAGCTATGTGGATTATTGCCCAGGTATATCCTGTATGCAGCAGTTCAAGAAGGCAGCTCACCACCATCCTCTCAAGGGCATTTAGGGTTGGGCATTAAATACTGGCCTAGCCAGCGATGCCCACATCCCATGAATGACTGAGGCTTAGGGAGGGAATTCCAGAGCTTAGGGCCTACATGGCTAAAGGCAAGGCCACAAAAGGTGGGGCGATGGAATTGAAGGATGCATAAGAGTTCAGAGATGAAGAAACAAAGAGTTCTTGGTGTGCTGTAAGGCTAAAGAAGATTACAGAGGTAGGGAGGGGTGAGATAATGGAAAGATTTGAACATGAAAATCAGAATGTTGATGGGCTGGGAGCCAGTGTAAGTGAGCACACACAAGGGTGCTGCGTAAGTGGGATATGGTGTAGGTTATGACGTGGGCAACAGAGTTTTGGTTACAATCATGTTTATGGAGGGTGGAAAACAGGAGGCCTGCCTGGAGAGCATTGACACAGTCGAGTCTAAAGGAAACAAGAGAATAGGTGAGTGCTTCAGTAGCAGATAGTTACATTTTTATCATAATGAATGGGGTAGTTGACCATCTACAAAATTAGTTGCTAAATTGAAATTTGTTCATCAATTATTTTGATTTAAAATGTAAACTCTTTTGATGTTAAAAGTTCAAATGGTAGAAACATTGCTTCTCAGTTAGGAGATTGTGGATTCAAGCCCTAAAACAGTAATTTGAACTCCTACTCCAAGCTAAGAACCCAGTGCAGTACTGAGGCTGTGCTACACTGTTGAAGGTGGCATCCTTTGGATGAGATATTAAACAGATCTCTCATCTACCTATTCCATTGTATGTTATTTCGATGGCGTTGCGTAACAAAAAACCAGGGAATTCTCCTGGACCACATTCTTTGCTCAACTACTACCACCAGAGATACTGGTCAATTGGTTATTCATCACAAACCTGTTTGCGGAATCTTGCTCTGCACAAGATAACTGCTGTGTCAGCCTACATGACATTAACGACTATATTTCAAAGCGATTCATTGTATAAGATGCTCATGAGTCATAGAAATTATAGTGCATCTTTTATATGGCCTATCATAGAGGTCACTGCCATACCTCCTTAACTGAAGCTGTCGAGTTAAACCAATTTTTCTGCCATTTTCCCCGACCTCCTATATTCTTCCTTTTCAAAAACGTATCCAGTTGTCTTTTAAATAGTGTTATAGTCTCTACCTCAATAGCCACTTCTAGTAAAGCATTCCACGGTCTAATAACTCTCTGTGTGAAAATATTTCTTCCAACTTCTAATTTTGTTCTTGTAATGGCAAGTCTGAAGGTATGCTTCCTTGTTATTAATTTACCAACTAGTTGAAACAATATTTCACTACTTGTCATGTCAAGAGTATTTATACTTTTGAAAACCCATTACATCCCACTTAATCTTCAATCTTCTAGGGAAAAAAGGCTCACCGTTTCAAACCTTTCTTTATAATTATAACCTCTTGTTTTGTGTTTCATTCTGCACCCATTCATGGCTCTAATATTCTTCCAATCACAATACCCCAGCTGCGAATTAATTATTGCTTTGCACCAATTTAGGATCACTTTGTTCTTATATTCCATGCCGCCATGCATAAAAGCCCAGAATCACAACTGCCTTGTTAATGTGCTTTGCTACCAGCACTCCCACCTTGAAAGACCTATATATTTATATTCAACCTCGATCTCTCTCTGTTCCTCCACTCTGTTCGGAATCTTTACTTAGAATTAAATAGAATTCACAGCACAGAAACAGACCATTCAGCCCAATTGGACCAATCTCACCAACATGAAAAATATTAATTTATTCCAATGTCTTGGGTTGTACAAACTTCAGACTTTTAAACATGTCAATCTGACCCTCAAACTTTCTGTCACCTTCAGTGTGATGCCACTGCCATCTTCCTTTGCCCTCCAATGTCAGCATTCCAAAGGGACTGTTTTCTCTGCGACACCTTGGTCCTCTGCTCAATCACCCCCAATACCTCGCTTCCTTCCAATGGCACCTTACCATGTAATCACAGGAGATGTAACATCTGACCTTTTATCTCCTTTCTCCTCACCATCACCATCCAATGTCCCAAACACTCCTTCCAGGTGAAGCATTGATTTACTTGTACTTCTTTCAATTTACTACACTATAATCGCTACTTACAATGCAGTTTCCTCTATACTGGGGAGACCAAACGCAGATTAGATGACCACTTTGTGAGACACCCCAGCTCAGTCTGCAAGCATGACCCTGAGCTTCCGGTTGCTTGCCATTTTAATTCACTGCCTTGCTCTCATGCTGATCGCCCTGTCCTTGGCCTACAGCAGTGTTCCAGTAAAACTTAAGGCAAGCTCGAGGAACAGCACCTCATCTTTTGATTAGGCATTTTTCAGCCTTTGGACTCAACATTGAGTTCAACAATTTCAGACCATAAACTCTGTCACCCATTTTGATTCTTTTTTTTTTGTCACGTACTGGTCTTAATCTTGTTTTTCATATTTTACCTTTTGGACAGAGCTGTTCATTATTCTGCCATTCACCCTCTCTCTGGATAAATTTTCTCTTTCTTTACCACAACCATTACCACTCCCTTTGCCTTTTGTTCCACGACCTATTTGTCATTCAAATTCTCCCGCCCTTTACCCTATCCCAGGTCTTCCCTTTTGTTCTTCCTCCGCCTCCCCACTTTCAACGGCATAAAACCCATCGTATTTCTACATTTTGACCTTCCTTCAATTCTGAAGAAGTGTCATTTTCGACTCGAAACATTAATCCTGTTTCTCTCACCATAGACGCTCCCAGATTTCCAGCACTTTCTATTTTCACCTGAAAACTCAGGCAACACAGTTCTATTTTCACTGACATACCTATTATTTGTTATGGCTCAGTTGGTAGTACACTCACTAGAGTCACAAGTTTCAAGTCCCATTCCAGGGCATGAGCACAAAAAAAATCAAGATTGATACTCCAAAGCAGCATTGAGAGAGCACTGTACTGTTGGAAGTTCTGTCTTTCGAATGAGATGTTAAACTGAGGTGAGGACCCACCTGCCTGTCTGGGTGGATGTAAAAGATCCCATGGCACTATTTCAAGGAAAAAGGGAGTTATCCCTGGTGTCCTGGATGATATTTATCTCTTAATCAATCTCACAGAAACAGATTATCTGGTCATTATCACATTGCTGTTTATGGGAGTGCACTGTGTGCATATTGGTTGATGCATTTTCTACCGTACAACAATGGCTAAGCTTCAAAAAGTACTGTTTTTAAAAATTCTTTCGTGGGATTTGGGTGTCACTGGCAAGGTCAGCATTTGTTATTCATCCCTCAAACTGAGTGGCTTACTCGGCCATTTCAAGGGCAAATAAGAGTCAATCACACTGTTGTGGGTCTGGAGACACATGTAGACCAGGCCAGATAAGGATGGCAGATTTCCTTCCCTAAAGGACATTAGTGAACCAGGTGGGATTTTATAACAAACAATGATAGTTTCAAGGTAAACATTACTAAAACTAGTTTCAATTCCATACTTTTAAAAAATTAATTCAATTTAAATTCCACTAGTTGCTGTCATGAGATTTAAACCTATGTCCCCAGAGCATTAGCCTAGATCTCTGGATTACTAGTCCAGTGACATTACCACTATACCACCATCTCTCCTTAACTAGCTGTAAAGTGTTTTAAGACATTTGGTGGTGCAAAGCGCTATATAAATGCAAGTCTTTCTTTACTTGCTGTATGTTCTGATTGATATTTGTAATGCTGGAAGTTTAATGCACCTGCTTTTAGCATTACTGCCTCATTGGTAGATAAGATCTAACTCAGGACATCTTTATCATAGAATCATAGCAGAGAAATTGTCAAATCAGTTTGTCAAATCAATGCCAATGTTTTTTTCTCCACGAGACACATAGTCTAATCTCACTCTCAAAATCAAACCCTATGACTTTTCACATTCCTCTTTCTCAAGTAACTTGTTTATTTCCCTTTTGAAAATAGTTATGAAATACCCAAGTTTAAAAGGTTGGTTCTGCTCTTGGCAAGTAGCCTTGTCGATGTCTGTTAATGTCAGCAACTTAAAATATGTGCAAATTAATGGTAACACGGGCTTACACTTTATTTCTGGGCTACCAAGGCTTCATGGTATCTATATAGGTGGTCTACAAAGAGAAAACCTTGTAGACCCCAAGCCATCTCTTCAGTGTGGTTAAATGCTATATAAGCTGTGGCTCATTTGAAGCAATCTTGCCTCTGAGTCAGAAAGCAGGAGACTTTAACACAAAATCTAAGCTGATATTTTACTGCAGTACTGAGGGAGTGCTACAAATTAAACTGATGAGTTGTTAAACCAACACCTTGTACGTTCTCTCAGCTGGGTGTAAAACTTGCTGTGACACTTTTTGAGGATGAGATAGGGTACCTTGGGTAATATTTAACCCACAAGCAAAACCTAAAACATTTAATTCTTGCTCTTTGTGGGTGCCAACTTTGCAAGAGTATGCTGCGTTTCCTACATTCCAACAGTGATTACCCTTCAAAAGTACTTAATTGGTCGTAAAGTACTTTGGGAAGTCTTGAAGTTGTGAAAGGCACTAAGAAATTTAAGTCTTTTGTCCTATAATAAAGACTGAAGATGCTGGAAACACAGAGCAAGTCAACCACCATCTGAAACGATCCTGGCTCCACTTCCGTCCCACATTCCTGAGCTTTGGCTACCCCTGACAGACCTTATGCTCCAGGACCTGGTTAGCCAAAATTTCAGGCTGGGTATGGCTTGTGGGGGTGGTCTCTCTGGTTTCCCCTTCTGCGGGCTTGTCCATGACTGGATGGTCCTGGAGAAGCACGTGCTATGTGCTGGAGGCCTTCTGTGAGCATTGGCCATTGCAGGGACTGGAAGGTGTGGTCAATAGTATGAATTTAAATTACAAGCTTTCTTTGTTTTATGATTTAGCTTTATATTAGTTGCGCCCCTCATCATTTAATCTCCTTTTCATTTCAATTAAAGAAAAGGCATCTGTTATGATGATTGGGGCGGGTATCTTGTTCTGAGCATCCACATTCAAAATGTAACTGGAACAACTGCTGATTAATCAGCTGTGTAAATGCAACATTTTCTATATTTTTTTTGATAGCTTTCGAGCGTTTGCAATATTTACTTTTTATTTCGCTGTATAAATGTTTCATTTGTTCTGCTCTATCTCTTTCACTTAGAGTTATAGTCCATTTCAATCTTTCTTACTGTAAATCCCACATTCACTCCTAACAGATCCCAAATTTTGACAACTAAATTTGTCTTATTGCAATTTATCCTGCCGGATACTTTTTAAGTGGCAGGAGCTGCTATAACCCCTTAGAGGGCTGGAAGGATTAAAAAGGGCTATAAATGAAGAATAAACTGATGAGCCCTTTTTAAATCTTTCATGGGATGTCGCTGGCAAGGCCAGCATTTGTTGCCCATTGCTAATTGCCTTTGAACTGAGTGGCTTGCTAAGCCATTTCAGAGGGCGGTTAACAGTCACATTGCTGTGGGTCTGGAGTCACTTGTATGCCAGAGCAGGTAAAGACGGCAGATTGATTGCCTTCCCTGAAGGACATTAGTGAACCAGATGGGTTTCTTTTTATGACAATCAATGATAGTTTCGTGGTCACCATTAATGGGACTAGCTTTCAATTCCAGATTAATTGAATTTAAGTTCCACCAGCTGCCATGGCAGGATTTTAACCTGTGTGCCTAGGGCATTAGACTGGGACTTCTGGGTTACTGGTCCAGTGACATGATCACCAAGCCACCATCTCTCCATAAACTTCAGGGATGATTCATTAATCATGGAGAATTACTTACTAATCAGTGATCATAAGGGACTAAGTCGCTACCTCCTTTCAGCTACTGAAAGGATTACACTGGGGGTGGAGCGGAGCCCGTCGCTTGGTTGCTGAGGAGGCAGGCAGGCAGACAGACCGACCGGAAGTGGGTCGGGTTGCTAAGGGGAAGTGACGTCAGCGCGCAGCCACGCCGGGGGCGGGGCGGGGCAAGGGGGGCGCCCACGCAGGCGCAGAAGCCCGGTGGTGTGGGGGTGGGGGGGGAACGGGCGATGGCGGAGCGGTGTGTGGATGCTCTCGCTGTCATCGCTGCCCAGCCTCTGTAAGGGTCGCTGTCCAGCCCAGCCCAGTTTCAGGCCGCACCGCTTAGTTAAAAACGTAAGGGACGTCGCCTGGTCGCGGTTTCGTCTAACCGGGGAAGCGCGTTGGCTTTTTGAAGGGGGGGTGGAGGCGGGAGGCTTTTCATCCATGGATGCTGCTGTGCCTGGGAGTTGGATTGGGCCTACTCCCCACCCGAGCCCATTCAATAGTAAAAAGCCTGGACCTTTTTTCCAGCAGCCCACTCTTTGGTGATCACTAATAACTTATGACTCATCAGTTTATTCTCCATTTAAACCCTTAAGTAAAAACAAAATGCTGCGGATGCTGGAAATCTGAAATAAAAATATAAAAGTGCTGGGAAAAACTCAGGTCTCTGGCAGCATCTGTGGAGAGAGAGAGAGCAAAACAGCTAAAGTTTCGAGTCCAGTATGACTTTTTTTTTTGGAATGGAGAATTATCTTATAGAGAATCTTTAATCCTTCCTCACCTCAATGGGATTACAGCCACTGGGGCTGCCCAAAAGCATCAGATCAGACATTGCATTGAGTTTTTTTTTTCTATTTCTCTTCTCTTTCCACCCCCCCCCCCCCCCCCCCCAAGTTTTATCCAACTATGGTATGAAAACAGAAAGTGCTAGAAATAATCAACAGGTTATGCAGCATTTTTGGAGCGAGAAAGAGTGAACCTTTTGGCCTTTTTGTCAGAATTGCAATATTTTGCTTTTGTTCCATTCTCAAAGCCTTTGAATCTGGACAAGTCCAGACAGCTCACTCCTGTGTCTTGAATTGACTTGGGAGGGGTGGTTTTGGTTATGAGAGAGAGAGAGAAAAATTCATATGCTCACACACATGCTTCAATCTTTATTTACAATTTGCTTGCTTGCACTTTCAATCTTTTACGTGAGAGTATAGGTTTGGTATTGTCTGATCCAGGGAGGTGGTGGTGTATAATGTTCTGGGAAGACAGGCTCAAATACCACCCTGACAGCTGGTGGAATTTAAATTCAGTTAATTAATCTGGAATTGAAAACTAGTCTCTGTAATGATGACCAAAAAACTATCACTGATTGTCATAAAAACCCATCTGGTTCACTAATGCCCTTCAGGGAAGGAAATCTGCCATCTTTACCTGGTCTGGTCTACATGTGACTCCAGACCCATAGCAATGTGGTTGACTTTTAACTAGTCTCTGAAATGGCCTAGCAAGCCACTCAGTTCAAGGGCGACAAATGCTGGAGCCCATGAAAGAATAAAGAATGAAAATGTATACACAGTCACAGCACTGGATGTTGTGTTTTAGCCCCCAGAGTTTGCAGCTTGATGTCACAAAACTTGCATTTATATTGAATTATTATGAAGCACCTCTGGCAATTTTGAGCTTTCTTGTTATTGGCTTAAAAGCGACACTACTGCAGTTTGAAGGTAAAGCTCAGGGAGTTCTGCTTTCACACAACTGTGTGTAATAATTGACTGACAGATCCTGAGCACAGATATAACAATTCTGTTTTGTAGTCAGTAACATTTTTAATCGAAGTAGCGTATGATTTTTGACCCTAGATTTTTAAGCATGATTTTAAAAAAGTCCAATATGAATTCTAACTGAGAAAATATGTGGAACTGAAATGCTGTTTTCTTTAGCTTGTATTGCAAATTTCCTTAGCAAGTGATGTGATGGATTGTTATGCTTTATGACTATAAAATAACTTTTTATTAAACTTCGAGCAGCATTGCAAGAAGTTTTAATAATATTGAAATTTTGTGGAGCAAAAGTTAAAATTTGAGTTAATTATTGTTAGTGTTTACTTTCTTGGGATTTTAACAAGATTGAGTCAGGTGTTCTGTTCTTGTTAGCAACTTCATAAATGTGGTAAGGTATTCCTTTAGCAAATACATTCTTTACTCTCAATTGGAATTAAATTGACTAATTTTTCAAGGATTACAAGAACTACAGAGATTAGTGACATTAACAGATCTAAGAACATGGGATTAATAGCGCTTGGTCTGGTTTTATTTAAGAAATGAGTTGTTGCATTAGGTTACTTGAGATTATTTTGTTAAAGCACAGGGTGAAGTGTTTCCGTGATTGTGGTTCAAAATGTTTGGAGGGGTTGTACCCTAGAGTGATGCTGCATGCGTTTAAAGGCTCCCCACTGTTCAGTCACTGAAGATGGGTACCACAGGGGAGGCCAGACACTTCCATGCCAGGGGTTGTTCCTGCTTCTTGATTTTGTGGCTCTTTAGAGTGACGCCGACTCCAAGCGTATCACCAAGGAGGGGGGCCGGTTAGTCGCCTGCCTGTTTTGATTGAAGATTGATACTTGGCACAAGAATACTAAAGGAGGAGAGAGAATATTTAAAAATAAAACCCGATTTTGATTTTAACACAAGTAAGGAATGAAAAAAAGATGCATTTTTAAATGTGCAAAGTTTGCTGAGTTGTCATTCTCCTTGATGGTTTTGAACAAAGATTAGTTCATTTGGGGTTTGGAAGTGAATTAATATAAAAGCTTAAAAGAAGTTTTTTTTTGCTTGAATTTTCTCCTTCACCTTTTCCGAACTGGTCTCCTTGAAAGTATCTGCTTCCTAATTGTCTTCTAATGACCGCCCAAGCATCCATTATTCATGTGAGCTTGACGCAATGTGGCAGGGGGCTATTTGACAGTAATGGCATCACAATTCGAGCTCACCTCCAATAGGAGGCATGCTCAGAAATGAGACATGTGGAAGTTATACCCGACAAGCTGGAGGGAGCGAAGTAAACTATAGTCCCAACTCCTGTTTCTAGTTCAAACCAACTCATTCAGCGTAGATCACAGATCAAACCTTGGAATTTCTTGGTCTACATGGTTTAGCTATTAAGTACAAAACTTACTGATCTGTTGAGAACACACTTTTTTCAATCAACGCAGCTTAGTTGCAAAAAGAACAACTGCTTTGAAAAAATATGTTTTGACAGGTCTGTTAACTAAAAGCTGATAAGCTGTACTTTTAAATGCCACAATATATTTCATCTTTTAAAATATTTTTTAAGGTTATTAACGAGAAAAATGGATAATACAGCAGAGTAGGAAGTCACTGCAAAGATTGCTTGCTGCGTTTGCTATATTACCGGTCCTTGTCTTGTGTGATTCGCAAATTACAGTGCCTGCCAAGAGCACTGCTAATAATTTGGAGAGCAACTAGAAAATTAAAGCAGATATGTTTGTTTCATTGTACATCTCTCTGTCTCCTTGACTCTTTTAGTTATGCTATAGAGGATGGCTGTAAATTGGATTGGAAGCCTTGTTTCTATTAACTGTGGAGAGACACTTGGAGTGTATCAGGGCAAAATTTCTGCAGTGGATCAAGGCAGTCAGACAATCTCTCTAACACAACCTTTTCGCAATGGAGTGAAGTGTTCAGTCCCTGAGTTAACTTTTAGGTAAGTGCTCTTCCTTCACTAACTTAGCAATGTCAACTGATTGCGACCACCTAATATAATTGGAACTTGAACCATAAGCACCCAGCAGTACAATTGTGGATCTTGAGTCCTTAAACTTAGGTGATGTTTGGAGAGCATTTTTGATCTATTGAACAGCTATAGACGATTGTGCAAATTCAGTTTACGCAGCTGCATTCCTTCCCCACAATTATCTAAGTCATCATTGACAGGGTCTTCTAATGGTTACCTGTTGGTTCTTAGGCTTGGGAGATGTCAGATTAAGAGGATAGGCCGCTTTTTGTTCTGTCATTGAAGCCACTTTTTGGAGGTGGACCACCAGGGCATTTAATACTTATTGACACTTAGCTGAACAGAATCTCTCCATCTTGAAATCATCCTGGTCAGATTAGAAGAGAAGGTAGTTTTATCTACTTTATTTTAACTAGAGTTCGTCTGGGGCACTCCAGGAGTTAACATCCACTGAGTTGGTCCCAAATGTATGGAAATGCAGGTTTGTCAGTCAGAAGAATAAATTTCCATTCAGATAAATTTTTTGGAAGAACCTAATCAAGGTAAGGGAACAAGAAGAGACAGAATTAATTGATAATATTTAACCCCTGAATATACTTTCTTCTATCATGCAAGTTTAAAGTTTTGTAACAATTATAAATATATGTCTATTTGTTCCAATTCCCAGTCCCTACAGGGCATTAGTATTTACCAAAACCGTGTGACCAAACATGTCACTACAGTTTGTATCCCCTGTCTTGTATTTGCCAGATTCTTACTTATTAAAATATGAAAGACCATCAGGTTAATTAGGACTGTTTAAAAGCCACCAGTTTGGCAGAATTACATTGATAGTGGTTTGCATCAGAGAGCCCTTGATATTCTGTTGTGTATCAAACGCCTTGGGTTAGTGAAAGTGCAGATCTCTATTCAGGCTCTCATTAAGCTATGACACATCTAATATGACCAGATGAATGGAGAACCTAATTTTCACCTGATTTCATTCTAAAAAGATGTCTTGATGTTCATGTTCACAGAATCACAGTGCAGAAGAGGCCCTTTGGCCCATCGAGTCTGCACCGACACGTGAGAAACACCTGACCTACCTACCTACCTAATCCCTTTACCAGCACTTGGCCCATAGCCTTGAATGTTATGACGTGCCAAGTGCTCATCCAGGCACTTTTGAAAAGATGTGAGGCAACCCGCCTCCGCCACCCTCCCAGGCAGTGCATTCCAGACCGTCACCACCCTCTGGGTAAAAAAGTTTTTCCTCACATCCCCCTAAACCTCCTGCCCCTCACCTTGAACTTATGTCCCATCGTGACTGACCCTTCAACTAAGGGGAATAGCTGCTCCCTATCCACCCTGTCCATGCCCCTCATAATCTTGTACACCTCGATCAGGTCGCCCCTCAGTCTTCTCTGCTCCAATGAAAACAACCCAAGTCTATCCAACCTCTCTTCATAACTTAAATGTTTCATCCCAGGCAACATCCTGGTGAATCTCCTCTGCACCCCCTCCAGTGCAATCACATCCTATGTTATTTTTCAATCATTTGCCCTCATGAAAGTTATTATCACATGTGTGCAGCCAAGGTGTGTGTCTCCATAGTTTTTGTTGGGTAATTTACTGGCTCAGCTTCCTTAGTTCGCCCAAATTGGGATGTTTGGGTCAAGCACCCGTGCCTCCAGGCCTTCAATCTGTACGTTAGAACATT
Organism: Cetorhinus maximus; assembly: GCF_964194155.1. Lineage (NCBI taxonomy): Eukaryota > Metazoa > Chordata > Chondrichthyes > Lamniformes > Cetorhinidae > Cetorhinus > Cetorhinus maximus. The sequence continues at coordinate 3,167,036 of NC_135908.1, forward strand.
ATAATTATTATCTCTCCCCGGGGTATGAAAGATTGCAATTAACCTTAATTTCTTCAGTTGCTAATTGTCAGGATTTTTTCAGACATTGGCTGATGTAGCGCAGGCAAGTGTTAAGTGAAGAAGCTAATTTATTGTAGATTCTCGGCCAAATTTACTGAGATTTGCAATTTCAGTGTAGCAACACTATATGCTGGCAGAAATCCTGCTTATGTACTTTCAGATAGAATTGCATAGACGTAACAGTATGAAAACAGCCTGCTTGGCCCAACCAGTCCACTGTTTATCCTCCACATGGGATGTAGTCTGAATTCCATGTGCTTGCCTTGTTCTCACATTCATTTATTCCCTTTCCTTAACTGTCTAACCTATTAAGTGTTGATTTGATTTCACAATCTCCTTTGTAAAAATGTTTTCCTCTCTGTCCTAAATCATAATTTATGAATTTCTGTCTTCTCATTCCAGACCACTGGAAACAGTTTTTCTTCAGTCTTCCCTGTGTCTCCATCACTTCAAAGTTTTAGAGGCCTCTGATAACTCAAATGGTGTTATCAGCTTGCTGATTTAGCATCTTAGTTGACCTGTATTGCTTACAGAGCAGCAAGGCTAAGTGCATTCTTCAGGAGAAACTGCGTTAGAGGGAAGTGGGTAATTTGACCAGGGCGTGTAGATACAATATTGAAGATAGACATTACATCTTTAATTTGCTTCCTGTGTCATAACATGCACCAAGTTCTGTTCACCTATACCCCCAGTGCTCTATGGCTCCCAGTCAAGCAACATCTTGATTTAAAAATTCTCACCCTTGTTTTCAAATCTCTCTAAGGCCTCATCCCTCCCTGTTTCCGTAATCTCCTCCTACCCCACAATCCTCTAAGATAGCTGCACTCATTATTTTGGCCTCTTGAACATCACTGATTTTAATCGCTTCACCATTGCTGGTTGTACCTTCAGTTGCTTGGGCCTTAAGCTCTGGAATGCCCTCCCTACATCTCTCTACTTTTCAACCTTGCTTCCCTCCTTTTAAGACACATCTTAAAACCTACCTCTGGCAAAGTTTTTCATCATCTGATCAAATATCTCCTTATGTGGATCAGTGTCTTATTTTGTTTTTATAATGTTCATGTGAAGCACCTTGGAACATTCTATTATGTTAAAGCTGCTATGTGAACATACGCTGCTATCTAAAATGATTCTGTATAGTAGTTAAGTATCTTGACACTTGGAAGAGACTTGGTTGGCACATAGGTGTTTCCCTACGGTACAGGCTGAGGATCTGGCAGATGGAAAACTGTGATGTTGTAACACCACCACTAGCTGGAGGATGTAACTAAGTGTGACAAGTTTACATAAGCAGTTTCTCTTATAAATGCATACGTCCACGTTTATAATGGAGAAAGTGAACACAAAACTATAAGCAGGAAGTATGTTCTTGTCAACAGGAATAGTATGTTAATATATAGATTTATGGAAATGTGCAGTAAAATGTACATTAGCTAATAAGCTTTTACACTCTGTAATACTCTTAATTCCTGTCAACCTGCCACCACTACCACCAGTGGCTAGGCTCGTAGCCACCAATATTTTACTCAAGTTATGTAACCAAAATTGCTTTCTCCAGGCAAAACTTGAGTTTTGGACGAGCAAAATTTGTAATTGTACTGCAAATAATTTTTTCCCTATAGCTAAAATGATTGTAGTATAAATGTGTTTCTGACTCATTGCACTCCAATCTTCAAGACAGTACTGATGTGACTTAGGGAACGCAAAAGTAAACTGTAAAAAAGTGCAGTGCCAGTAAGGTTCTCGTGCAGATGTTGCCTGATACTCTGACCCTCGATATTTCTTGGTCTGAAATTCTCACAATTCTTCCAAAATGCTTTGCGTGAATTTTGCTAAGTTTGACCAGTGACCTCTCGTGTTTAAATTTGAGTTCCTTGCAGGCGGGCATGTTTTTTTAAAAAAAAGTTGTTCCAGATGTCAAGCTACAGAGTTTTAAAACTTTGTCTGCAATACTATGTTGATGTTTTAACAGCTGTTGAAGTTGGCAGACCAAAATATGGAGGGAAAAATCTCTGCTTGCACCAGCATACCATGCTTGCAAATGTCTTTTTCTGTTTTAGGGCTATATAGTACAGTGGTGCAAAGAAGAATACTTGGATTGAGAGACTGCCAGTAAAGCATGTTAATTTGCTGTTGCAGGTTTATCACAGTGTCTGCACTATTGGGAATTGTACTTAGTGTTGTTTGTTAGATAAACTCATTATTGTTTTATATGGTCTGAGTGCTTTTAACTTTATATTGACCTAATGTTGAAAATGAATCAACCTTGGTGTTGAAGATTGCGAAGTAAAACCATAGTAATTTTTATGAGCATTTATGTCTCTGATTTCAATATGTAAAGTAGTGCCACCTGTCAGTGCTCAGGAACCAAATTTGAAGTTGCTGTTCTGTGCATTTCCACTTTCTTATATTTTTACAGTGCAATTGACATCAAAGACCTCAAAATATTAGACATCCCACATTCGCAGGTGAATATAGGCCTGGCTCAGCCTTCTGTGTTCACATCTACCAGTTTGTCGCACAATGCTTACTCATCTCAGAACTGTGCCGGCAAGGGTGTGAAGAAACCAAACGCTTCAGGAAGCGCTCCGCAAACAATTCCACGGCGTGCGGAACTCAAGGTTCAGGACCTGGTCACATCACCTCAGCAGTATTCTAAAAGTTATGTGGACCGCCACATGGATTCTGCCCTTACTCCATCTAAAGCGTTTCGTCGGAGACATAATTCCTGTAAGTAGGTTGGGGATGGGGTATTTGAGGGTCGCTTTACAATATTGAAAGATTCTCACAATTCACTTTGAATCTTAGACATTGTTGTTTTGGCAAATGTATTTTTCTGAATACAGCTGCCAGAATTATTCATCATTTTTGTTTGATATCCCACTAACTGCATATTTCAATGCACGAGTTCTGTGCTGTTATTCTCATGGTGTATGAAGGCAAAAAAATTTAATTGGTTACGGATTGATGAAAAGATTTCCCCCCCTCAATGGATAATGCAGTGGGATTCCCAGAGAAATTTGATTGCAGGACGGGTGCCACCAGAGCTGTATCAATATCTGCTGAAAAGTAAAATTGAGGGAGCATTCTAGAGATATTGAGAGCTTCATGGGTGTCATTGCACAGTGCATTAACTCTTTAACGATTTGCAGGTCTGAATATTTCAAACAAGGGCAATCATTTCAACTTTATTTGCATCAGACCCATTTCTGAAACAATTCCAATCATAATCTGCAGCAAATTTATTCGGGGTTTAGGCACACCACAATTTCAGTACATTAAATATTTTTTTTAAAGTACATATAAAAAGCGGTGGCTTTTTAAGAGAAATTAGGTATTTTAGGCAAAAAGCGTTCACTCCACCTTCGAGTCCCCATGTGGTGTCTAGTTGGATGTTGCAATAACTACCCTTTAAGCCCTAACTTTTAATTTCATCAGGTAACAAAGCCATGGGTTGCCAAGAGGAATGGTAAACCCACTAAGTCATCAGCCAGTAGGAAAATTGACTTATGTGACCTTTTTTATTTTGTTCCAAGAGTAATTCTTGGATAGATAATTAGTTTATTGAAAAAGCATCTTGGCGGCAAGTGCCCAATTGTGGTGACAATACAAATAAAATAAGTAATCATTCATAAGGATTCACAATTATGAACATTTCAGTGTACAAATAATTACAATATGTTACAAAATGCAGGCCCCCTTAATTTACAAAATAAAAATGAAAGGCTACGGCACTCTTAAATATTGAGATAATAACAGATATGTTATGATGGGTAGTTAGCTCCTTGGCTTTCTTGCAAGCCTCTGCAATCTACTCTTGTCCCATTTTGTTCAAACAGCTTTGAATTATTAATGAAATCAAGATAAAAACATGCTGAATTGCACAATAGGTTCAAAATAATCTCTCAGATCAGTAGAAGGGGGCAGGGAGGACAGATTAACAGGAGAAAAGGAAGACGAATGCTGCCTTTTCTCGACATATGCTGACTGAATTGCTGTGTGTTGTTAATGTTTTCTATTTCTGGCTGAGATCTTGTGAAACGAACGGCACAGTTTTCTAACCTGCAAAATTAAAGCAGTTAATCTTGTGGTTGCGGCAGATAATTAGTATTAATTTCTAATGTATTTTATGGGCCTATGGCATTGGAAGTAACAAACTTGAGGTACTGTGAACTATATCCAAGTGTGAGTTGCACTATCTTGGAGATGTGAGTGACCTGCTGTTGTGGAACGCTAATGCTCTAGGTGGTTTCCTTGGATTTTTTTCTTCCCTTTTTTAACTGAGTATGGTATCTGACCATGGCTGAGATTGGGAAACTCTTTCGAGTTATCAACAGTCACAGATTGCAACTCTTTCGAGTACAATCACAGTTCTTGGTTTCCGGGAGTGGGACATGAACCCACAACCCTCTGATTCAAAGGCAAGGGTGCTATGAACTGAGCCACAGCTGACACCTCCCCTGAGATTGGGAACTAGACACATGTGGACTCGTGGCCTAATTGCACTGTTGATGACTCCTTCAATCACTTTGATGATTGAATGGACTGGTAGGGCAGGAGTGGCCAGGATACATTATTCAGTAGATGCCAGTGTTGGAAGTGTACTGGAGCAGCTTGGCTAGACACCTGACTATTTCTGTAGCACAGACGTTCAACACGATAGCCGGATGTTGTCAGGACCCATAACCTTTGTGTGACTAGTGCAGTCAGTCTTTTTCACTCTATGTGATATCACAAATCGAATTGGCTGAAGCCTCGCAGCTGTGATGATGAAACTTGGTGGACCTTAAACCTCAACAGATGCCTTGCAAAATAATTGTTTTTGTAGTTGCGCTTATTCTGACTACTTTGGATTGTTTACTTTCTTTGTCTGTGCCTTTTGATAGGCCTACACTGCTACTGGATAATTTACAAAAGATCCTTTGATTGGCATTGAATGGTATTTAAAGCCTTTGTGATGCAACCTGTAGTAATGTTTTATAACCGAGATAGCTCTCTGAGGAAAATGCATTTTTTGTTTTAGACTCCTGTTTTTGTTTTGTTTTTGCTTTGTGCCTCTTATTGTGTGCAGAAAAATTGATCTGAGTATAATCGGTGAAATCTAGTTTATCCCCTGGAGAGTCTTGATTGGAAATTATGTTGTGTTTGAAAGTTAAACTTGACTAGGAGATTAGAACAACAAAAGGAAAGTGAACAAAGATAAGTAGAGTTGCAGTTTAGCCATGACTACCAGTTTTATAGCAACAGTTCAACCTTGTAACGTTTTGAATTTCAGATGGAATGTTTTTTTGCCTGACCAAAAAAGAGTCTTATTTGTGCCCCATCTAAAAGCAACATTAGATAGAGAGAATGTCCTTACGTGTGATGGGGGGAGCACTGTTACGTGAGTTTTTTTTCATAACTCCTTCGCCTGTCAATACTTCACTCCCCTTTGCATTGGGTTGTTTGGGATTTGGGCATCCTTCAGCACCTTATTGCCATTCAAGGAAGTCTAGATGGTGAGTCTGCAGCCTACTTGCCCCATGGGCACCAGCCTCTGATTTTACCAATACCCCTGCATGCAATTTCAGTTGGGGTATTTTTGAGGTGGTTTGGTCTGTTTTCCTATCTCTAGTCCTGGACCTGCACTCAAATGTAGTCCCTTGCCCACCATGTCAGAAGAGATTGGCTTGATTGGCACAGGCCAGGTTTGAACCTGCCATTTTAATTCACTGCCTTGCTCTCACACGCAATTTCTATCCTCGGTCTATTGCAGTGTTCGAGTGGAGCTCAACACAAGCTCGAGGAGCAGCATCTCATCTTCTAGTTAGGCGCTTTACAGCCTTCTGGACTCGAGGTTGAGTTCAACAATTTCAGACCATGAACTCTCTCCCCCATTTTCTTATTTTTCATGTTTTTGCTTTCAGGCAGAGCTTTTCATTATTTTGGCATTTACACTCAGCTCACTCTGGACTAGTGTTTTGGCTCTTTACCACGGCCAATACCACTCCCTTTGCCTTCTGTTCCATGACATCTTTTGTCATGTAATCTCTCCCACCCTCTCTCCTATCCCAGACCTTCCCTTTTGTCCTTCCTCCCCCTCCCCTCTCTCGATGTCATATAACCTAACCCATTTCTACACTCCTTCAGTTCTGAGGAGTCATATTTGACTCAAAAGTTTAACTCTGTTTCACTCTCCATAGATGCTTCCAGCTCTGCTGAACATTCCAAGCACTTGGTGTTCTTATTTTATGTTTGAACCTGGGAAGTTGGCCTGTATTCCTCAGCCACTCCGGCTGAACCCATTCAATTGTTGGGGTGCCCAGTTGGATGACTAACTGTATCTTGTGTGTGCAGTTTGGCACTTTGTTGATTGTTTGCCTCAAAACAAATTAAATTATGGTTTTGGCTGAGATCCCTTTTGTGACAGGTTTCCATGTTGCTACTTCTGACTGGCACATCTGATAATCTCCCGTCTGGTTGGGGATATCGTGAACTAAGTTCGATAAACCATTATTTTTGCGGGGAATATTTTCGGACTATGTAATGAGCATGGATATGTTTAAAGGGAAGCTACCATTGAAATGATTAAAGTCCTGTAGTTTCGTATGCCCAGCAGCTTTTCCTTGTTTAGTTGAGAGGGAAATTTGGATGTTTTAGTCGGCAGGACAGAATCAAGCAAATAGGGATTATTTCCTCGATCTGACCATTATAGAATTTTGCAGTGTAAGTGTTGGGGAAACTTGATTAGTGTTTAGCGCTATGAATTCTAAGCTGAGCACAGTTTGTCTGTCTGTTGTTACTTTGTCAGAGTGGGTGAGTCAAGGGCAGGAGGGTTTTCAACATTGCTGTGGGCCTGGAGTCACATGTAGGTCAGACCAGATAAGGATGGCAGATTTCCTTGGGTTTTTGTGGCAATCAATGAGTAATGGTGACCATGGAACCATCATTACTGGTGGTGATAAGGCTGAGACTAGCTTTCAATTCCAGATTTATTAATTGAATTTAAATTTCACCAGCTGCCATGGTGAGATTTGAACCTGTGTCCCTAGGGTATGAGCCTGGGCCTCTGGATTACTAGTACAGTGACATTACCACTATGCCACTGCCTCCCTGATAATGTAACAAATCCTGGAATTCCCTCTCTAACAGCACTGTGGGTGTACCTACACCACAGGGACTGCAGCGGTTCAAGAAGGCAGCTCACCACCACCTTCTCAAGGGCAACCAGGGATGGGCAATAAATGCTGGTCTAGCCACTGACACCTGCATCCCATAAAATGAATTTTAAAAAGTGCTGCACAGGTTGCAACATGTTTAAGGTAACTGCGACGAAAGTTGGTATCTGTTGCTGGTGTGTTGTCCATGGCCAAAGACGATTAAATTTAAAATGCAGTTTGGTAGTCCTGATCTTTATGTGCAGTTATATTTTCTCCCTTCATATATTGCCTCTGAAAAATTATTTTGATAGATGGCTCCACCTTCTAGTTGAGGGTATTTTAATTAAGTCTATTTAAATAGAGAATAATTTCCATTTGCTCAGAACTTTATTACATTTGTTCTCCAAATGCTTTACAGATTGAGTCACAGCACCTGCTCTTAAAAAGACTTTAAGTGGCAGCCATTTTGTGCAGAGGAAGATCCCACAATCAGTTATGAGTGGAGTGGCCCATACACTGTTGGCAAGGCTACCAGGAGAGCTTGCTGCTATTTGCTGAATCATGCTTTAATGTCCACCTGAACTACTCCTATTCTGGGAGGATGAGCCCTTATATCATAGCACTTTTGAACAATGTAACACTCCCTCAGCACTACATGACGTATCGGTGTAGATCCTGTATAGCTAAATCTTGGTGTGGGGCTGAAGCCTGCACCACTGCTTTCTGACATCGAGGCAAATATACAACTAACTGAAGCATGTTAATGCAGGAAATGTTTAATGATAGGCTTACAAAGTTGTTATTTGAGCTATAAAAAACATTCAGCTGGAATGGTTAAAGATTTTGTCCTTTGTCCTTCCAAAATTCAGCTGCGTCAGGGGAGGAAATATTTTCAGCTTTGTATTAGGATGCATAGATATTTATAGACCTATCATTGACAGTAGAAGCAGCTTGAAATGATAAGTTATTGTGCATTGAGAACCTTACTGCACAGCAATGAAGTATATTGATTTGATTGCCCTTTTCCTACTGCCTTATGTCAGTACTGTTATCTGAAAGTTTGTGATTTATTTGTAAAGCTTGCATCCAATTTTGTAGCTATCTCATTTTATCTGAATGACTCAGTACTTCATTATTTGCTTGAACAGTTCCTCTGTTTTGATTGTGCTGATTGAGGGATAAATGTTAGCCAGGGCATAGAGAGAGCTCCCATGGAACAATGTTTGAATAGTGCAAGGGACGTTGGTGAACAAATAGACAGGGTCTCCAGTTAATGTCAAACCTGAAAAGCTGCACTCAAAGAATTCAGCACCCTGGCATTGCTGTGAAGTGTTGGTCTAGACTTGATTATGAGCTCAAGTCTTATAATTGTCAGTTAAGGCAGCAGATGGTTTTATATAACTAATATAGAATATCTTGCCTGTGGTGAGCATTTCTTGCAGTATCATGTTTACTTCCTGTAACACATTTCCAGTCAAGTTTTTCCCACCATATTGTGTTAACTTCTCTATTTAAAAGCTGATTACCCTCTGACCAACATGATTATTGAAACTGGGACCTTTGTATTTATCTGAATATAGTTATTTTTATGTCTTATTTAACAAACCGTGATTTAGTGCTGTAGTGCATGTAGGGATTTCAAAGAAACATAAAGCATCCTCTATCTGTTGGATAATAGCATTGAATGTATTTCCAGTACTTTTTTTATTTCTAACACCATTTTCTGATTGTGGCCATTGTAATCTGGAGTGGAAACATTTTTTTCTTGGCAGTTGGTGCTATCCATTATAAAAAGTGCAATCTGACTGTCATTTGGTAGCTCTCTTCTTTCTGAGTTTGAAGATTAGCAGTTCACTCCAGAGACTTGAGCACAAAATCCAGGTTGACACTTCAGCATGGTGCTGAGTTAGTGTTGCACCGTCAGAATGGCCGTCTTTCAGATGAGACGTTAAACCGAGGGAAATGGCTGATGTAAAGGACCCCACAACAGTATTTTACGATGAACTGGGGCATTCTCCCAGTGTCTTGGGAAATGTTTATTCCTCAACCATCACCTAACAGGGATAATCAAGTCCTTTCTTTCATTGTTGTGTGTGGGACCTTGCTGTGTGAAATTTTGCTTCCCTATTTCCTACACTACAACAGTAAATACACCTCATGAGCTTTGAGACACCCTGAGGTGGTGATCTATACATCTATATGTAAGCTTGCTTTTTTTTAATGTTCTTTAATGGGATGTAGGCACCGCTGGCAAGGCCAGCATTTGTGTGCATTCCTATTTCCCCCTGAGAAGGTGGTGGTGAGCACTTTCTTGAACCACTGCAGCCCATTTGGTGCAGGTAGTCCCTCAGTGCTATTAAATGGAGTTCCAGGATTTTGATCCAGCAATGGTGAAGAACAGCAATTATAGTTCCAAGTCAGGATGGTGTGTGGCTTAGAGGGGAACTTGCACGTGGTGGTGTTTCAGTGCATTTGCTGCCCTTGTCCTTCAAGTTGGTAGAGGTCACAGGTGTGAAAGGTGTTGTTGAAGGAGCCTTGGTGAGTTGCTGCAATGTGTTGTATAAAGTATATAGTGCTGTCACTGCATCAGTGGTGGAGGGAGTAAATGTTTGTGGATGGGTTGCCAATCATGCAGGCTGCTTTGTCCTGGATATTGTCAAACTTCTTGGGTGTTCTTGGCGTCATGCTCATCAAGGCAAATGGAGAATATTCCATCACACTTCTGACCTGGGCCATGTAGACAGGCTTTAGGAAGTCAGGAGGTGAGTTACTTGCCACAGAATTCTGAGCCTCTGACCTGCTCTTATAGCCACAGTATTTAAATAGCTGGTCCAGTTCAGTTTCTGATCATCCGTAACACCCAGGATTTTGGGGGAAAACTGCTACCGTTGAATGTCAAGGTGAGATGGTTAGATTCTCTCTTGTTGGAGTTGGTCATTGGTCACCACTTGTGTGGCATGACCGTTACTTTTTTTTCATTCATTCGTGGGATGTGGGCTTTGCTGGCAAGGCCAGCATTTATTGCCCATCCCTAATTACCCTTGCGAAGGTGGTGGTGAGTTGCTGCCTTGAACTGCTGCAGTCCATGTGGTGTTGGTACACCCACAGTGCTATTAAGGAGAGAGTTCCAGGATTTCGACCCAGTGGCAGTGAAGGAATGGCAATATATTTCCAAGTCTGAATGGTGAGTGACTTGGATGGGAACTTCCAGGTGGTAGTATTCCCATGTGTCTGCTGCCCTTGTCCTTCTAGATGGTAGGTGGTGGTGGTGGAATTGGAAGGTGCTTTCTGAGGAGCAGGCTGTTGTTTGACTAGTCTGTGAGACAACTCTCCTAATTTTTGGCACCCAGATGTTACTAAGGAGGACTTTGCAGGGCCGTTGTTGTTTCTGGTGCCTAGGTCAATGCCGGGTGGTGCATCCAGTTTCATTCCTTTTCTGAGGCTTTGAAGCGGTTTGATTGCTAGGCCATTTCAGAGGGTTGTGGGCCTGGAGTCCAGACCAGACCATTTCTAAAGGGACATTAGTGAACCAGATGGGTTTTACAACAATTGACAATGGCCATCATTAGACTTTTACTGAAACCATCTGCTGTGGCGGGATTTGAACCCGGGTCTGCAGAGCATTACCCTGAGTCTCTGGATTACTAGTCCAGCGACAATACCACTACGTCATCACCATTGCCTCCCCCTTGCCACTTATCAGACCAAGCCTAAATATTGTTCAGGTGTTGCTGCATACAGGCAAGGACTGCTTCAGTATCTGTGGAGTTGTGAATGATACTGAACATGGATTGGTATACTATAACTGCTGTGACTCATTGTACACCAAAAGACAATTACAATAATAGAGTAAACATAATAAAATGTCATTGTGGTAGAGATCAAGACAGATTAAATTTAACCATTAATGCTTTATGAAATTCAGTTGATGCATTGTTTCCTAAAAAGCATACAAGGTATGTTTAAATTAAAATATGGTGTTGCTGAAATGCCTCGATTTTCCTTTAATTTCAAATTGCACAGGTCATTTAAAAATGGCTTGCTCTCAAAATGCCATCAGTCTCGACCAAACCAAAATAAATATACAAACCACAGGCATGATAGTATCGGTAGAGTATTTATAACCCTTTGGAAATTCAAGTTCATTTAATCTTAAAGCCAGTTTGCACATACTGCATGAACTGTTGATGAAATTCACTAAGTGAATCTAATTTTGTCTTTGTGTCTTCTCACCTGAAGTTATTGAATGAATTTGGTTGATTTTAATCTGCCATTTTCCATGTGAGTGAAGACTTAGCTGTTGCCTTCAATTGACGCATTGTTAGAAGTTGAAGAAAACTGGACCATGCATGCAGATGTAATTCAGCTCTCGTTTCAAATTTGTACAAATTTTTCTTAACTTTTTTAAAATTCCTGTGTCCACATTTCTAATTGAAATTGTTTATGTAAACTTGTCACTGTAGTTGTACCCTTTTTCTCACTCCCAATGGAAGTACTTCAGCGACACCATTGGCAGGATGGTGAAATTACAGTTTGACAAGTTGGGCAATTTCTATTAGAAAATGTGGGCATAAAAATTTACACTGGGGACAAAAAGGTGACGGGTAGTCCATGTGGATAAGAGATTTTTAATATGATTGGATATACTGCACAGGATATCTGGTCGAGGACTTGTTGGGAGCAAAATTCCCAAAGGGTGGAAATAGCCTGCAGACATTATTTTACTCCATTCCATTTTGTACTTCCTTTTGCTTTGTTGAAAGACTTATGTTAGCATTATCGTTGGAATCGGAAATCAGAGGAACACTGATAGGTGTCAGTGTAGTATTTTTGCCTAGTTAATGGATTAAATATATAGAATGAAATGTGTTCAGTCCTTGAGTGTGTTAAATTGCTGAGCAGTAGATATATTTTGTGAATCAATATTTTATAATGGCCATGATGATGAATGGCCCACATGGTACATCTTGCTGTGTTGTGGATTTTTTAAAAAATCCATAAGTTTTTGAAAAGCACTAAATGCAGTGAAGAAATTGATTTTTTTCCCTTGCTGTTCTTGGAATAAGTTTTAACAACCCAGCTAATAATGGATAAAATGCCATTGATATTTATAGATTGAAAACTACTGTTTATTAGAATTAAATGCCATTCATACAACATTTAGTATAAGGGAGCTAAAAAAACTAAGGTTCCAAACATGAGATTCTAGTCATGCCTGTGCCTTGATAAAAATCAACTCATACTTTACAAACTTAGTTATCGTCTAGAAACGGGATTGAATTTATTCTTTTCCCCAAAAGGTTCACATTTATAGACCCTATTTTGACTTTTAATTCTGCTCATTTCCTCTTATCCATTTCCTCCATTCCTTTTTTCCTGTCAATTTATCTTTGTGGAACAGTGAGGGCTTGTTTTAGACTGGCATTGGTGCAGTTTCGACTCTGAGTTAGGCTTCACCTGTTTACACTCCTAAATTTGGCTCCCTTTTCCTGGCAGCAGAAATGAAGTTGTAGGGCCTACAGTTCTGAGTTAAGATGGTCAGACTTAGTGGTGCAAATGCTGGGATTGACCTCATGGGCTACTCTTGGAATATAAACTGAACAAACTCCCCCCTGAATTACAGCAGGACACATCTTTCCACCTTAACAAGCTGCTTTTTGGATAGCTATATAGGGTGTTCATTTGGGGCATAATTGGGGAAATTGCGTTAATTAGATTGCTGTCAAAAATTTCCACAAAAATCAACCTGCATGGCACAAATGTGATTTCTTCATGAGCCAGTGTGACAGAACTTAACTGTTTCTTTTCTTCTTTCCATTCGAAGGCCTTCCTTGATGTATTTAAGAATGATATCTGGATGTAGTTTTATGAATATAGCTTAAAATTGGTCTATCAGCATTTTTAATGAGGTTTTCCAGTCCACTATCTGTAAGTAACAAGATTTAAGATAGCCAAAAATGACTTAAGAATACTGAACCATTTAATTGTTTCAGTGGTGTACACTAGTCAGTTTCTTACTAAATTCAATATTTGATATGATAGTATCTTATCAGTCTTTGAGCACAAATGCCTAAGAAATCAGGGGGCATGGCCAATTTTGTGCCAAGGAGCCTGAATTGAATGAATTGAAACTTGAAGCAGACATGAAACTTGGATTTTTTGCGATCGTTCGCAGATTAAGTGAGGGAGGTCACTAAGAATAGGAGCCTATGTGATGCACATTGCAGTCTCTCTGTGATGAAATCAGAGAGGAAGAGATTGTATGGTGGTATATTTAGAGCTCAGGAGGAATAAGAAAGTTCAGAAAAAGAATGAATGACTAGTAGCCTTGATAAAAGTTGAGACAAGAAAGGTTGCGACAGGTTGGAGGCCAGATTCAAACTTAAAATCCTAACTACTGTAGAGTATCTGTGCCATGGCTAAAGGTAATCTTTTAGATTTGTTTCACACAATAGAGCTTTTCCGAGAGACAAAATCAGAATAAAAGGTTGCTAAACAAGAGTTTTTGTTGAATGAAGAAATAATCTTCAATTACTTTGGTTTCAAAGGTAACTTTTAACCTTCAGAGTTTGTCACTAATTTCCTTAGCATCTGAGGATTTTGTTGTGCATCTATTCTTCTTTTTCACATGAATACCTGTTGTTCAATTTGGCATTAAATAATCAATAATCAAAAATGCTGCTTTGGAAATAAACTACTAATTTATAAAATGCAAATGAGTGCAGAATAGGTGTGAAGATGCGTATGTTTAATGGTTGATGGAGCATCAGACCCTCCCCTCCCATTCACGAAAATCAAACTGATTAACCCTTGAGTGTTGTAGTTTTGGATGTATGGAAATTTTTTTGGGCGTAAATGGTGTTATTATTATTGAAATTGAATTAAATCATTTTTTGCTTATGTTTGATTCTCTTACTGAGGAGCCTGAAATGTTTGCTGCATGGCCAAATGTAATTAGTTAGGACTGAGGATTTGGAATTTTTTTGGTTTTGGACAATCAGTGTCACAAACAAGCAATCCCAGATCAGGTTAATCATAGTTAAGTAGCAAATTAAAATCCTCCTTTTTTTGCCCCACAAATTTGCTTCAGCCTTGACATCAGAAGAGTGCTCCCCTGCTTTAACAATGTTGCAGTTTTCCATTTCTCAGTTCGGTCATCTGCTGGATTCTCTCTTATGCCGTTGTCAGCTTAGTGCAAGATTAAAGGCAGCATTGTGTCGTATGACTATGTGCATGCTCACAGGAGTAAAACTTAGAACTGTCCAAAATGGTTTCGAGAAGACTTTGTACAATTACTCTGATCTGGATTTGTGACTTGTGACCCAGGGGTGAAGGGTTAGTATCTAATCTACTCCCAACATCCAACCCTCCACTATTATCCATCGAAACTTATGTCCAAATAACTTGTTAAATTCTGGCGTGCGTGTTCTATCTGCTCGCAGTAATTTAACCTGATAATGTAGCTTCTGTTAACAGCGTTAATTGTTTTATTTTAAAAGCTCCACTTTAATCTCTGCTCATTTCGTGCAGTGCAGGAAATCACAATAGGATCACAAGTTCAGTGGGTCCTGACAATCTAATCTTATCAGACTTGGTTTATACCACAGCCACTGATGATTACCTTTTGACCCTTCTATTGAGAAACTGTTTAAAACACCTGCATTATAAAAACTGGGATGAATAACGTTTGCACAGCAAAATAACTAATACCACACCACATTCTGTATGGTCTATAATATGAGGAAGAGGAAAGGAAATTGGAAAGAAGAGGATGGGTGTCTACTTTGGCAAGTAATAGCATGTAATGAATGCTTTGGTAATGCTGACTGTTTTGTGCAATTGTGGAATGACCTCTTTCATCATACAAGACACTCAAAGTGCAATAAAATGCTGCTGATGTAGAAATGAGAAGTTAGCACCTAAAAGTTTTACTGTGTGGGTACAGCAGGCTGCATTTTAAGCTTTGCTTTGAAGTTTAGGGGATTAAAAACTTCACCTCTGTTCCTTTAGGGATTATTTATTTAGATTTGTGATATTAATCTAGGATTTTATTTAACATTTAAAGAGGGTAAAATGTTCTGTTCCAGCTATTTTCTTTACATTTTTACACTTTTTACAACAGCTTGCAACTATATAGTATCTATGACATAGAGCGGTGTCTTGAGGTTCTTTGGAGACGTTATCAAATAGAAATGAGAGACAGAAAAGGAGATTTTAGGAAGCGCGACCAAAAATTTGGCCAAAGAGGTGCATTTTACATAAGGCCTTAAATGAGAAGTGGGAGGTGGAAAACACATGGAGGGAATCTGAATGTGGAGCCCAGAAGGTGGTGGTGGTGTGGGTTTGGTGGGGGGAGGTGGGAGGCGCGTGGGGTTGCAGTTGGGGAGGGGATGGTGGTATGAGGCACAATCTGTAGAGATTGGGAGGAATAAGGTACTGAGACCCCCAGAGGAAGATCAAGGTATGTCGACAGGGACAAGAGCAATTGGTGAGTAAGATTTGGTGTAGATTAGGCTATCGGCGGCAGAGCTTTGAATATAACAGAAAATAACATTGCAGGTGCTGGAAATTTGGGGGAAGAAATGCACAAAATGCTGGATAAACTTAGTAATTCAAACTACATGCTTAAAGAAAGGAAACTGTTAATATTTTAGGCACAGCCCTTGATGGAATAAAATTTTCAAGCATTTTCAGCGTTTTGGCTGAGGGTGGAGGGTGGCAGGCTGATCAGGAGAAAATTGGAATAGTTAATTCTTGATATGGTAAGGGTGTGGATGAAGGTTTGAACAAGATTGCGAACAATCTGGTTTAGCCTTAGATACATTGGTGGGAGGCAGTGGAATCTGAGGCAGGGGCTGAAGACAATGACTCCAGTTTTCCCAATGTTTAACAAGAAATTGCGGCTTATCTATGACTGGATAATAGGCAAGTAGTCTGACAACACAGGCAGTGGAGAGATAGAGCTGGGAGATGTCAAGGTGTACACCTGCAAATGATGTTATGAAAGGACAGAAGGTAGTTGAGAAAGAGGAAAGGGGCAGGGATATATCTTTGGACATCGGAGGATAAGGTTTGAGAGTGGGGGGAGATACTATTGCTAGAAATGCTAACCTCAAGGAAGGACAGTGCCACTCATTCAGTCCATTAATGGAGGAAAAGCATTAGAGGAGAATGGTGCAGCCAGTGGTGTACAAGGCTGAAATGAGGTGTTGTAGTGTGAGCATAATGCCCCATGGCCACAGAGGATGTTATTTGCGACTTTTGTTAGGGCTATTTGTTGTGGCAGCAATGAAAACTTGATTGAAGAGATTCAAGCATGTGATTGTGTGAAAGTTGCATTTTAGCTAAATTTAAAAACTCATTGATGGGATGTGTGCATCGTGGGCTAGGCCAGCATTTATTGCCCATCCCTTATTGCCCTTGAGAAGGTAGCGGTGAGCTGCCTTTTTGAACCGCAGCAGTCCATGTGGTGTAGGAACACTCAAGTGCTGTTAGGGAGGGAGTTCTAGGATTTTGACCCAGCGACAGTGAAGGAACGGCGATATATTTCCAAGTCAGGATGGTGTTGTGGCTTGAAGGGGAACTTGCAGGTGGTGCTGGTCCCATGCCCTTCCGCTGCCCTTGTCCTTCTAGGTGGTAGAGGCTGTGCTTGCAAGATGCTGACAACTTTTGTCAGTGTTGGTTTGGTCACTGTGAGATTTCAATGCACAAAATAATTAGTTTATTTACTGGGTTTATGAATGTTGTTAAAACTATTTTTTTGCTAATGATTAAAGCAGTTATTCCCATAGCAAATGAAAACCATGTTGGCCATAGACGGTCAAATAATGGAAGTCTATCAGAAGCCAGTTTGTACTGCATCTGGAGCAGTTGAATTGTCTTTCAGAAACTTTAATTAGGCTTTCCCTGGTGGTGTAATCAGAGATAATAAACAGTGAGGTATGAGTAGTTAGCCATACAAACTGGTTTGATCTCCTGCCGATGCTGAGCTAACTCACCCATGTCAAAAATGCTCAGGCATGCTAGTGAGCACAAATTTGACCCCACTGTCCAAGCTTTTTAATGAAGAAAGATATCCTGGGTAAGTTATTGCAGGGTTGCTGATACCATTGGAACCGGACCCTGGCATGAATCATTGTGTTCAGGACTGAAGTGAGAGGTGCAGTTAAGCTGTTGGTATGCTGAATTTGCTCTCAGTTCCATTGGGAAGTGCATTTTTGAGCTACATTAGGGTAACTGCTCATGCATTAACTTGGATCGTCCACTACAGAACTGCACTTCATAAAACAAAAGCAAAATATTGCACATGTTGGAAATCTGAAATAAAACCGAAAATGCTGGGAATACTTGGGTCAGGCAGCATCTGTGGAGAGGGAAGCAGTTAACATTTCAGGTCAAGGATCTTTCTTCAGGCCTGAAGAGAGATAGACGTAATAGATTTTAAGCAAGACTGGTTCAGACTGACTCGACTGATTCCTGGGATGAAGGCTTTGTCTTACGAGGAAAGGTTAGATAGCTTGGGCCTGTATACATTGGACTTCAGAAGAATGAGAGGTGATGTTATTGAAACATATAGGATCCTTAGGGGATTTGACAGGGTGGATGCTGAAAGGATGTTTTCCCTTGTGGGAGAGGCTAGGGGGCACAGTTTAAAAATAAGGAGTCTCCCATTTTGGACGGAGATGAGAAATGTTTTCTCTGACGGTCGTTAGTTTTTGAAACTCTCTTCCCCAGAGAGTGGTGGAGGCAGGGTGAAAATATTCATTGTATATTTTTAAGGCTGAGTTAGATCCTGGACTGACAAAGGAGTCAAAGGGTATAGGGAGTAGATAGAAAAATAGAGGCCACAATCAGATCAACCATGATCTTATCAAATGGTGGACCAGGCCCGAGGGGCTGAATGGCTTACTTGTGCTCCTAATTCGTTGTTTGTACGTATGTAAGTGAAAAGGAAGGGGGTAGTGCAAAAACAAAAGGGGAGGGTCTGTCATAGGGTGGAGCATTTTCTGTTTTTATTTAGACTTAATGGACTTAATGAACCAGGACCCCTAGGTTTTTCAACATCTCGAGGCCAACTCCTGCAGCAAGACTATCCAGCCTTTGGAGATACCTAAATATAATTATTTTTAAAATATGCTTCATAAACACAGTGGTTTTGTTGAGAAAAATTGGGTGTTCTGTACTTCTTAAAGCCAGTTTACTGTGTGATTAGCCACTGAGTCTGTTCTTCACAGTGATAGCTGCGACTTAATGTGTAGCTATCTCATCTGATTTCTCTCTGATCCAGGTGTAACAGCTGTGTTAAATGGCATGTAACCTGTTGAACCAATACTAAAACCCGTTCTTCGTCCAACACAAGTCTTTTAAGCCCCATTGATCTGTAGCTCACTAATTTGTCATATTTGTCACGCCTTGTACATGTAACCAACTAAAACTGGACTTGAGTTTCGACTTGATCAAGTCAGTTGATTATTAGAACCTGAGGGGTCTTGACAGGGTCGATGTGAAGAGGATGTCATGCTAACTGGCCTGAAGTTAGCTGTTTTTTGTCTCCCCTTTTTGAATAAGGTTGTTACATTGGCAGTTTTCCAATCTTCTGGGACTTTGCCAGAATCTAAGGATTCTTGGAAGATTACGACCAGTGCACCCACTATCTGTGTAGCTACTTCCTTTAATATCCTAGGATGCAACCCATCAGGTCCAGGGGACTTATTGGCCTTTCACCCCATTAGTTCCCCTAGTACTTTTTCTCTGGTGATAGTTATTGTATTTATTTCCTCATCCCCTTTTGCCCGTTGGATATTTAGTATTTTTGGAATGCCATTAGTGCCTTCTACCATGAAGACTGATGCAAAGTATTTATTCAACTCCTCTGCCATTCCCTGTTCCCCATTATTATTTCTCCAGCCTCGTTCTCTAAGAGGCTGATGTTCACTTTGGTCTCTCTCTTCCTTTTTATATATTTAAAGAAGCTCTTGCTGTCCCTTTTTATATTACTTGCTAGTTTAACCTCAAAGTTTATTTTCTCCCTCTTTATTATTTTTTTGGTCATTTTTGTTGGTTTTTAAAACTTTCCCAATTTTCTGGCTTACCACTAATCTTTGCCACATTGTATGTTTTTTCTTTCAATTTGATACTATCCTTAACTTCCTTGGTTAACTATGGTTGGTTTATCTCCTTCCTATACATATATATATATATATATATATATATATATATCCGCTGGGATATATCTTTGTTGTGAGTCATGAACTATTTTCTTAAACGTCTGCCATTGTTCATCAACTGTCTTTTCTGCTAAACTCCTTTCCCAGTCCACGCCTGCCAACTCTGCCCTCATTCCTTTGTAATTACCCTTATTTAAGTTTAGCACAGTTGTTTCCAACCCAAGTTTCTCACTCTCAAACTGAATGCTAAATTCTACCATGTTATGGTCACTGTTTCCTAGGGGATCTTTTACTCTGAGATCATTTATTAAACCTACTTCATTACACATTACCAGATCCAAAATAGCCTGATCCCTGGTTGGATGTTCTAGGAAACTGTCCCGAACACACGCTATGAATTCTTGCTCGTGGTTACCTCTGCCAATTTGACTTTCCCAATCTGCATGAAGATTAAAGTCACCCATGATTAATGTACTGCCTTTTTTACATGCCCTCATTATCTCCTGATTTATTCTCTGTCTTACAGCATAGCTATTGTTAGGGGGACGATAGACTACTCCCACTAGTGTACTCTTCGCCTTGTTATTTCTTAATGTCCACCCATATGGATTCTACGTCTTCCGATCCAAGATCATTTCTTGCTATTGTACTTATTCCATCTCATAGTAACAAAGCTACCCCACCACCCTTTCCTTCCTGCCTGTCCTTCCTAATACTACGTGCATTAAGTAAAGAGACATTCATTTTGCCTTTTTACTGTGTTTTTCCCCCTTTGATCCTATTTGCTGCTTTTTTAAAAAAAAAATGTTTGTACACTGTCTCTTCCTGTCACACTTTGGGTATCATTACCTAAATAGCTACCCTGCAATGCTGCCTTATCCTTTTGCTTTGTAAGCATACATATCCCCTCTCCAGAACCCCCCTGCCTCCCCTCTCTATTTAGTTTAAAGCCTACTCTATAGCCCTAGTTATTCGTTTCTCCAGGTCCCAGCATGGTTCAAGTGAAGCCCGTCCCACCGGAACAGCTCCCTTCTATCCCAGTACTGGTGCCAGTGCCCATGAACTGAAACCCATTCCTCCCACACCAATGTTTAAGCCATGCATTTAACTCCTTGACATTATTTACCACATGCCTGTTTGTCCATGTCTCAGGTAGTAATCCTGAGATTAATACCTTGGAGGTTCTGCTTTTTAATTTAGTAACTATTCATGTTCTTTCAGCAGAACCTCCTTTTTAGACCTATCAATGTCGTTGATACCAATGTGGAGGCTGGATCCCTCCCCTCCCACTCCAAGTTCCTCTCCAGCCCTGGGGAGATGTCCTTAACCCTGGCACCAGGCAGGCAACACAGCTTTTGGGACTCACGCTTATGGCTGCAGAGAACAGTATCTATCCTTCTAATTATACTGTCCACTACCACTACTACGTTCTTATTTCTTCCCCTCCACTTGAATGGCTCCCTGTATCACGGTACCTTGATCAGTTTGCTCATCCTCCCTGCAGTTCACACTCTCGTCCACACAGCTTGAAAGAACCGTATAACTTTTGGACAGTTGCAGGGGCCAAGGCTCCTTGAACGCTACCCCGTGGGCCCCATACCTGCTTCACCTGCACTCCCACCCTCCTATCCCTGATCACAGACCAAATTTGAATTACCTAATCTGAGGGGTGTGATCACCTCCTGGAGCAAAGTGCTCAGGTAACTCTCCCCCTCCCTGATGTGGCGCAATATCTGCAGCTCGGACTCCAGCTCCTCAGCTCGGATCCGAAGTTCCTCAAGCTACAAACACTTACTACAGATGTGTTCACTCCGGATCACCTTGGTGTCCAGCAGTTCCCACATGCTGTAGCAGCAACACATCACGTGCCCTGTCATCGCAATTGTATTTTAATTAATTAATTAATTACTCTAATATCCCTGCTCTTTACACTTTGTTGTAATTATTTTTTACACCAGTATCGATCCTATACTTATGCTATATTTAAGAAAAAGAAAAAATAGACTAGAGACCTAAACAAGCTAAAGACCTTACTTTTACTTTAAAGCCTAGAAATACTCATCAATCCTACTCACCAATCAGCTGCTCTCTACGCTCTTTTCCCCCTTGTGCTCTTTAATAGCCTCTCGTCTCTTTCTTTCTCCGTGCTCTTTAATGGTCTCTCACCTCTCTCTAACTCTCTCTGCGCCCTTTAATTGTCTCTCACCTCTCTTGTTAATGGCCTCTCGCCTCTCTCTGCGCTGTTTAATGGTCTCTCGCCCCTCTCTCCACACTCTTTAGTGGCCTCTCTCTCCGCGCTCTTTAATGGTCTCTCGCCTCTCCCTCCATGCTCTTTAATGGCCTTTCATATCTCTCTCTCTCTGCGCTCTTAAGCTCTCTGCCTTTGCTGATATTACCCACGTTACATGCATCTCTAATTTCCTGATTTATACCATGCCCAACGTTAGCACCACAGTTTGTTGGTCTATAAACAACCCCACCAATGTTTGCTGCCCCTGGCTGATTTTTAGCCCCACCTAAACTGAATCTACATCTTGATCCTTCGACCTGAGATCCCATCTTACTAATGTACTGATCTCATCCCTTATTATTATTCCTTTCTGTTTTTGCCTATCTCTCCTAAATACGAAATGTCCTTGGATATTCAATTCCAAATCTTGGGCACTCTGTAGCCATGACTGTAAGGAGCGACTTAAAGGGGGAGAGAGAGGTGGAGAGGTTTGTGGAGGACTTTAGGGCCTGGGCAGTTGAAGGCATCAAATGAATGTGACTTGTGAAGCATAGATGGTCCACAAGATACAAAAGCTTGTTTATTTTTTCTTTCTAGCTCTTGACTATATTTTAAAATATAACCAGGAAACTCCCCAAAGCCTCTCCATCATCTGAAAGGCACAAGTCAGGAATGTGATAGAATACTCTCCGCTTTTCCTGGATGACTGTGGTTCCAACTGAAGCTCGACATCATCCAGGACAAAGCAGCCTGCTTGATCACTTCATCCACCACCTTAAACATTCACTCCCTCCACCACCAGCACACAGTAGCAACAGTGTGTGTACCAGCTACAAGATGCACTGCAACAACTCACCAAAGCTCCTTAGGCAGTGCCTTCCAAACCCCGTGGTCTCTGCCACCTAGAAGGACAAGTGGGAACACTACCATTTGCAATTTCCCCTCCAGGTCCACACCATCCTCACCTGGGACTGTATCGCTGTTGCTTCACTATCACTGGGTCAAAAATCTGGAATTCCCTCCCTAACAGCACTGTGGGTGTACCTACACCACGTGAACTACAGCAGTTCAAGAAGGTGGCTCACCACCACCTTAAGGGCAATTGGAGATGGGCATTAACCTAGTGACCCCCACATCCGATGAAAGACTAAATAGTTTGTTCACTAGAAGTGATTTATTTTCCTTCCACCCCCACCTCCCCTCATTGTATGTGTCTTCCAATTTGATATTCACTCAGTATTATACTCTTGTGTCGAATGTTCCGTGATACTGATTCTTCGGTGGTTTCATTTGCTAAGTAAGGCGGGTTCATTTTGCAAGTTGTGAAAACTTGCAGTTGCATGCAGCCGTTCATGCAGGATCTATGGTTAAATGAAAATTATTGTTGTTGACCTCAAAGTCCCATAGCGTGCTAAATGAAGTCCAAAGTTCTACTTTATAATACTTGTGTGGCAAAAATCAATAAACAACAAATAGTAAAACAAGCTATGTAACAATGGGTTTCATGCAGTTCCTTCATTTAATTTATCACGCTACAGGCGACTGTGAAAGGGCAGCCTACAGGCAGTGGTTCTGATTGTATTGGAAAGGAGTGCTTTAGTTTTGCTAGAATATAATTAAAACATAAATGTTGGAAGTATTTGTTTACTTTTAATAAATAAGGAATTATCTTTTACGCTGAGTGATTTGCTGGCCTCATGTTAAGCTGCTCACTGTTCTGTTGAGACCGTTGATTGCTAAGAGTTGTAGGGTGAATGCACTTAGTTTTTTCAAAGGTCGTGTGTTTGTGCACTGCTCAGGTTGCGTGACCTGCTCACTGTGTGTTTAACGTTTGCATGAGAAAGATTTGAAAAGATAGTTTTAACCATGAAGTGGCATATCTGTGGGACCTACATGATAGGGAAGGCAACGTAGATGCAGATTTGACCACTTGCTAATTATTTTTACGGCTTCTATTTAGGTCATCTAAAGCGATCAAGTGAATTTGTTCCCATCATTTGAGTTTTGTTTGTCTTTGTGGTTTAATGTAACCTATAATTTAAAGCCTGTTGCTCATTTGGGTTCCTTGCCCAACACTGAGTGGGTGCGAATTGCACGGTTTTTATTTGGGATGTCCAATTTGTCAGTAGGGAGGTCCAAATGGCTGGAAACCTGCATCTAAAAGATTGACATTTAGGTTGGAAGCTATTAAAAATAATTAGTAAGTGGTCAAATCTGCATCTACATTGCCTTCCCCATCATGTAGGTAACACAGATTTCCCACAGATTATGCCACTTCATGGCTGTTCGTCTTCTAAGTCCTCAAAACATCTTGATGCACTTGATTCACAAAGTTGAATTACTTTCGAAATGTGGTCACCATTGTAAGATAGGGAAATGTGGACAGCAAGTTCCCACAAACAACACTGAGTTAAGAGACTAGATTATTACGTAGAATTTGTAGCACAGAAACAAGGCCACATGGTTTTAACTGGTCCATGCTGGTGTTAATGCTCCACATGAGCCCCCTCCCACCACACTTCATCTCATCCTATGAGCATACCCTCTTTTTCTTTCTCCCTTATGTAGTTATTTATCCAGTTTACCCTTATGGTCTAAACCATTCACTTCAAATGCTCCATGTGGTTGCGAATTCCACATCCGAGCCTGGGTAAAGCAGTTTCAACTGAATTGCCTTTTGGGAGATTTATCTGTTAGTGATGCTGTGGAGGGATACATGTTGTTTAGGACACTCCACTGCTTTTGTTGGCGTTGCTACCTTCATCTGAGAATGCAAACAACCCCTCTGTTTAACATCTCAGCCAAAAGACAGCACTTGTGGCAGTGCAACACTTTAGAAATCAGAACACTTCATTACATTAGAGTGGGACTTGAATCATGATATTCTGACTCGGTGCTTGCACTGAGTCAAGGCTGACACCAGATGTCCGGAAATGTGTGTTTAGAATTAACCAATCATGAGAATAACCAATATTATCAAAGAAGGAAAAGTATGCAGCACAGAAGGTCATTTGGGCCACCATGCTTGTGCCAGAATATCATGGCCCATGTTATGGTGCTCTTGACATGTTTGAAATTGACAAGTAACATTTGTTACAAAAACAAAAATTGCTGGATAAACTCAGCAGGTCTGACAGCATCTGTGGAGAGAAAGACAGAGTTAACGTTCGAGTCCGCATGACTTTTCTTCAGAGCTAAAGAGAAGTAAAAATGTTTAAGGGGGAGGTGGGACAGGTGAAGCTGGATAGAAGGCCAGTGATAGGTGGAGGCAAAGGAGAGATTGCAGAAGATGTCATAAACAAAAGGTTGAAGGGGTGTTGATGGTGGTGATACTGGCTAAAGGAGGTGCTAATGGTGACATTAAGAGTAGAAAGCAGAAGGACCAAGTGCCCAAGCAGATGGCCCTAGTGGAGATGGGGTGGGGTGAGGGGATGGTGTGGGGATGAAAGATCGAAATAGGCTAAAAGGTGGGGATAAAACAATGCATGGAAATAATTTTTAATAATAATAGAAATAAGTGGAGAAAAAAATATAAATTAAACAAATATTTGAAAAGAGGGGATCAAAAAGGGGTGAGGATGGAGGAGAGAATTCATGATCTGAAGTTGTTGAGCTCAATGTTAAGTCCGGAAGGCTGTAAAGTGTCTAATCGGAAGATGAGGTGTTGTTCCTCCAGTTTGTGTTGAGCTTCACTGGAACATTGCAGCAGGCCAAGGACGGACATGTGGGCATGGCACAGGGTAGTCTGTTGAAATGGTAAGCGACAGGAATGTCTGGGCCATGCCTGCGGACAGACATTTGTTGCAATGTTTGTTGCTGTCAGGTTTTTGGAGATAACGGGTAATACAAAATTAATGAATATTACTAAAGCAAAGCATATACATTGTATTAGCAAAGTACAGTGTCTCTAAGGAAATCCAAGGTGGTTCCATTGACATTTTTTGGCTTTATTGTTCTTTGACTGCTAAAAATAGTGAATGTATGCTTTATTTAAATGTAAGGACTTTGTCGCTGGTTGAATTACGGTGCAATTTAATTGGATACTATTCCATTGAATCACTTGACTGACCAAATTTGGTAGTATTTTTTTTGTAAAAGTTATTTTAGCTGACATAGGTACATTACAAATTAGTTTTCAAATGTAGGTTAAGGTTTCAATACAAGTGCTTTAGGAAACTTGAAAAACCAGTTACATTGCAGTTATATTTTTCCTTTCAGATTCTGGTAACGTTACGCATCACATCCAGTGGAAAATAATTGAAAAAGCAGAATTGTGATTCCTCTCTTCAGTTGTTCTTGTGCACCCCTTCCATCCAGCCCCCATTCAAAAGTAAAGAGAATTGTGAATTTATAGAAGAAGTTGTTTTGACAATGTACATTGACACTGGTTTCTGCATAATTGCCAATAGATAATTGCACAATCATTCTTGCCTTTTTGTTGTAACTTTTAATATTTACCTTTAGATACATAGGACTTAGGATCAGGCCATTCAGCCCTTCGAGTCTGTTCCACCATTCAATAAGATCCTGGCTGATCTGGTTGTGGCCTTAGCTCCACTTTACTATCTGCCCCCCCCATAATCCTTGACCCCCTCGGCTATCAAAAATCTGTCTAACTCTGCAGTAAATTCAATTACCCAGCCTCGACTGCTTTCTGGGGAAGAGGATTCCACATACTAACGACCCTTCTTTGTGCATGTGAAGTGGTAGCTAGATTGCAATTGATGGTCAAGATCACCCTGGAATATAACTCGGGTGCTGTTTATATTTCACACTCTATATCTTGAGTATCATTTTGTGGAAGCTTCATATTCTAGAAAGTCCAAAGCACCTGCCAAGTAGCTCAGTTCTCTGTTGGATGCAAAGTGACTACAAGAGGATTTGCTATAAGGTGCATCATTTAAAGATATGCATTTTTAATGTTTTGAAATGAAAACATAATTAAAATTAACCACTCAGTAGTTGTTGCTCGATGTATGTAAAAGCTGCAGAAGAATTTCAAACCCAAAGGATTAAGGTTTTGTTTATAGAGGTTGCTCTTCAGTGCCTGTGATGGCTTAGCGTGACTGAACCTACCTTCGGAGATCTCGTGTGTGGCTTGTCAGATTGGTTCACCTATTTGCAAGTCAGTTTAGATTCTTCAAATGCTAATTGTGTATTTTTAAGGTTGTATTAATTAAAACAAGTCTTTACAAGATTATATGTTCCTGCTTGCTGAATTATAGTTTGGTTTTGGGTTAGCTGATCTCGAGCAAGGTGGCAGAAGCGCTGCAATTAGCCTCCATGTTTGTGCACATTCCTTCTCCAGATTGTTGTTCAGTGTCTCCTGATGAAGTGTGCCCATATATCAGCCGTGGCTCGGTTGGTAGCCCTCTTGCCTGTCGGTCAGAAGGTTGTGGTTTGAACAACACATAATTGAAGCTAAAGCTCCATTGCACTTCAGAGGGGAATGCTGCACTGTTGGTGGTGCCGTCTTTTGAGTGAGAAGTTAG
Organism: Cetorhinus maximus; assembly: GCF_964194155.1. Classification (NCBI taxonomy): domain Eukaryota; kingdom Metazoa; phylum Chordata; class Chondrichthyes; order Lamniformes; family Cetorhinidae; genus Cetorhinus; species Cetorhinus maximus. The sequence continues at coordinate 3,194,124 of NC_135908.1, forward strand.
ACGAAGGCCCGTTTTCCACTTGGCAGATGTAAAAGATCCCGTGGTTCTTTTTCCAAAAAGGAGCAGGGGAGTTTTCCTCAGTGTCCTGGCCAACATTTATCCCTCGGTCAACGCCACCAAAAACAGATTAGCTGGTCATTGTCATGTTGCTGTTTGTAGGAGCTTGCTGTGCTGAAATTGGCTGCTGTGTTTCATATTTGATAACAGTGACTACACTTCAGAAGTGCTTCACTAGCTGTAAAGCGCTTTGGAATGTCCTAAGGTTGGGAAATGCTATATTAATCCAAGTTTGTCTCTTTGGGAACCAGATTAGAACCAAATACACTTTGGCTGTGATGATTCCTTGTGATCAAATGGCTGCTGTCTGGCATCACACGTGAGAATGACATCTTGGGAGTGAGGTATTACAGATCACACGCCACCATCTAACTGTACAACAGTATGATTTACACCTTCAAGATAAAGGGGAAATATTGAATAAGATTAATAAATGATATGCAATTTAATTATATTAATAACCCCGAAGTGAAAGTCATGAACTGAACTTTGCGCAGAAAGTATATTTTGATTGCAACTTAATCAAAATTTTAAGCGCGTTTTAAAGCTTTGAGGAAATCATTTTGCCTTTATGACACTGGATTGCAGTTATAAAATGCTTACTGATAATTGCTGATGAAAAGAAGTGGTGAGAAAATTACAACTTTTGTTTTTCTTTATAAAAGAAAGGCTAGAACAAAGTACCAGATGTTTTCTACTTTTTACTAAAGCTGTAATGGGAATCTATTCTTGGGCATAACACTATAACTATAGAAGCACTATAGACCTTAATGGTTCGGGGTGGTTGTCCATTTTCATGAACCCTCCCTCACATTTCCATTTAGAGGTCATCAATTACCTCACTTTATTTGATTTGCGTGTGTATAGTTAGAGACCTCAATAGGAACCTTTATCTTGGGAATGGAGTAACAATACCTGTTGTCAACCAAGGAAATCATAAACATTATTGTAATATTGTAACACGTCTTGGAGCCAGCATTGTGCATTCAGGAAATTGATCTCTGCCTTAAACTGTGCTGGTTTAAGTGCCGGTGAACACTTATTTGTTCAATGGTTTTGGTGCTCTGAATATCAAGGATAACATAGTTGTTATGCTGCAGCCTTCCAGTGCTGACATCGTTCCAAATATAAAAGGTCTTACACCCAATACACTCAACTTCCATATTTATTGCACAATCTCCATGATGCACTTGTGGCGTCAGCACACTACTTGTGTCGCGCTGCTGTGGCTTCATGAAGCATGTGCTGATTCCCTCAGTTGTGGGCACCTTTGGTTTTCCAATCAGATTTTATGGGCTCCAGTCCAAATTCAGAGCATAAGGTAGATTGACAATCCAGCGCCATGATGATGCACTGTTGAGCTTGGTGCCCTTTGGACGATGTATGTGGATTTTACGGTTGAATGACCTTAAACTGAGGCCCTGGTCTGCCTGTCTGATGAATGCTGTAGCCATATCCAAAGAGCTCGGAGTTGTCATGGTTTCTTGGGCAGCATTCTTTCCTTAACAACACAATTAAAGACTTGTTAACTGAGCATCCAATTTTTGTTGACAGCATCTCATCATTCACAAATTAACTGTCATGTTTCCATAGAAGTAGCAAATTGAGCTATTGCATATGAAGTGTTTTGGAATGTTGCTGACACATGATGATATACTGTCTGAAGGCATGTTTTGTTTGGTATATTCCATCAAATCGCCTACTGATGTAAGGGGTGGCTTTGAGCTTGTCACCCATGGATTCAAATTTCTGCATATGAGCAAGCATCTTTGTTGGAGTAAGTATGGGGAAGTCTAATTTTGCTATGTTCTTAGCTTCTATTATAACCATTAATGCCTCAGTTGCTAAAGCTGACCATTCTCGCCATCTGATCACCTGAGATCTACACAGCAAAAGAACGTCCTCTTTGATGGAAAAATCTGGGCCAAAGTTTATAAACCATGCTGTAAATGGTGAAAACTAATGCTAGTTTGATGAATTTAGCTATCAGGCTCAGAAGTATGCTGCATTACCTTAATCAGAATGACAGCACTTGAATGAACATGTGTAAACAGTCAAAAAAAGGCTGTGAATTTTATGGCACAGTTTGGATTTGCCACACCATTAGAAGTAACTCGTCTTGTAGGTTTATATGTGGTGAATCATGTTCAGCAACTGACAGTCAATTACCCAGTTTGTTTGGCTAATACATTAGTGACTAAGATCTTCAAATTGTGTGAAGTGCACAACAGTTGATAAAATTTAGTTCCTGAACAAAATCTATTCAACTTTGATGGTTGTTATTTTTAGAACAAAGGTTGCCATGATTCTTCCGATTGTGTCATGTGCTGCCTCTTTCCAAACATGACTGACTTGTCTACTTGAAAATCATCTTAGCAGTCTTGTCAAAGCGCAGCTTTGCGGTAAGTTAGAATTCCAGTCTGAATGTTCTGTGACTCCACAGAAAGAGGAAAAAATGGAACCAGCAGTCAAATTCGCCAAGTACAGTTTAAAAAGAAGCAAGTACCTCTGTTTGCCATTTAACAGTTGCCTTCAAGTGTGCTGCTATCTTCACAAACCATCAGAGCAGAGATTTGTGGTACTATTGAAATAGTTCAGTCTCTTGCTGTCAATTGGCATTAAAAATATTTTATTGCATAGCGTTTTTTAGTTCAAGAAAATTTATTTGAAAGCTTTTGTCTACTATTCGATCCCTAAATCTTTCCACCTTCCCCTTCCTTTTGAGACATTAAAATTCATCTCTTCAATCACACTTTTTGTCATTCCTCCTATAGGTTACACCTTTATGCGCCTTGGAAATGTTTCCATAAATCCAAGTTGTTGCAATCCTATCCTAGGATCCTAGTGTCCTGTTAATTCCATTTTGTGTACATCAGCGATGACTGAATTTTACCAGTATCTATAAGACTGCTATAATAAAATAAAAACAAAAAACTGCGGATGCTGGAAATCCGAAACAAAAATACCTGGAAAAACTCAGCAGGTCTGACAGCACCTGCGGAGAGGAACACATTTAACGTTTCGAGTCCGTATGACTTTTCACCAGAAAGACATACGGACTCGAAACGTTAACTGTGTTCCTCTCCGCAGATGCTGTCAGACCTGCTGAGTTTTTCCCGGTGTTTTTGTTTGTATAAGGCTGCTGATGCTTTAAGAATTTAAGCATAAACTGTAGTAGCTGCCTTTGTGATGTTTGGCTCCTGGAGCTTAATAGAAAGAGGCCCAATAAAACAGCATCTTGAGTAACATGATACACTACCATGTTATTCAGTAACTCTTCTGCTAAGTGCCACAATTCTGATGGTTCTTGTTTAAAAGTTGTCCTCAAATTTCTGCTAAAACAACTCAGTGAGCTGATGTGTTTAACTGCTACAGTGGTCTGAAATTTTTGGTAGCAATGATAGTGAAAGTATCAACCTTCACCATCATTGCAACTGTAAAACCGGTGGCAATTTCTGAAGTCTGCATATGCGCAGCGAAGAGTGGGAATCCAGAACTTGCTGAAGTGATCCTATGCCTCCCCTTTGGGTGTGCTGTTGAATCCCCCCAGATTGTAAACAAGCAGAGATCAATGAACTAAGGAAAGTTTTCCCTTTTATGCTATTAGCCTTGCTATTAAAACCTTGTTGAATGAGATGTAACTGGGCACAATTTCATAATTACTGCTGAACAACCTCACTGTCCCTGAAAAATCAATTTTATAGCTGTGGAATGCCAAATTTCTCCAATTCATATATTTAAGTTTTTAATTTTCTTGACATTTCAGCTTTTACCTTAATCCCATATATATGCCCTGATCATTTATTTTGCTCTGTTAAACTTAAAGTGAAAATCCAGGCCATTGTTATCTTTTAAACCATTTTCTTTCCTTTTTCCACTCCTCGTTTTTCTCTCCAATGCCTTAGAGTTGGCAGGCTCAGAATATAGCTTGTACAGACACATGAATTAGCAGATCCCACGAGGGGCTCAAGTGGCCCCACATTGCTTTGAGCACCACTGTGTTGCCAAATGTGGTGGATTCTTTTTTATGGCATAAGACTTATGGAGACCATAAGTATTGAAAGTGGAATAGACCCCACCAGCTCTGAGTGGATCCTGGAGTTTTGTGAGATCAGTCAGATTTCTGTCTCGCTCTAGATGGACATACTGCTAGCTGCATGAGGAAACTGGTTTGAGCAGCAAAAGCACAGTAGCTGGCTTGTGTCGTACCTGCCAACCTCAAATTCTGTACCGTGTATTTTCTCTGTGTCGACTTACTGGTACACAGTTTATCTTGCTGAATGCTAATTAAAAATGTTTTCTGCAGTGATAGCAGTGCTTTGTTTTAGATGTTCGATACTTTTTGGACACTTGGGTAGGAGTTCCTGAGAGTCTGTCGGTATTTGTGGGAAGGCAATGGCATTGTGTCAGTATATACAGTAACCCCCTATGTAGCAAAGTTTAGAGTACACTGATAGATAAAGATGAGAGCAGAAATAAATTCAGCTGTGCAACTTGTTTATTTTAAAAAATATATTCAATGCCTAGGACTCTCGGTAAAAATCATTGCCCCAATATCTCACTGAAGTTTATTTTACTGTAATGACATTTTCTTTGTTTTGCTAATCTTCTAAGATCCATTGAACTTTGTGAAGTTAAGAGGAGAAGAGGACATTTAGACTTGGTGATTTTAACAGAGCTCTTTTTCCACAGAATTTCTAAGCTGCAATTCAGAGTCAGTCTTTCTGCTTTGGTCCTTTTAATAATGTTACAATTGTGAAATAGAAACATTTAATTCAAACCAACCAGTGCATCTGTTTAAAAGGGAGCGGACGTTGATGACTTTGTCTTTTGGGCAAATCTTGGCAATTACTCCTTGACTATAAAAACAATGTGGACTTTGAAAATTTACAGGGCCTCTGCCTTTGATTTGTACAATTGTGAGCAAGACTGGCAGCAGATTGGTAGCTGTCAATCAAACCCAGCATGTGAAATGTTTTGTGGAGTATTTTCAGTACTGTGACCTGCACGAGAAACTGGTGAAGAATTAATTCTGTGAAATGCATCAACCGGTGAAAAAATAAGCAAAAACTATTCTGTTGTAGAGGAAAAGCAATATTAATTGACCATTATTAGAAAAATACTCAAAACCATTAGTAAAATTTGGTTGGTAAACGTTCCCCCTCCTGTGCCCCCCCCCAATAATTGTCACTTGTATTTCACAATAATGGACTTTAGAAATTTTCTTTTGCTCATTTGATTCAGAATTGCACAGCATAATTATGGTTTATCTTCTAAATCTTGTTTAGAGAGAGCCTTTTGAACTATAGAACGTAAAGTAATGGTGGCTGTGGGCCCATATCTAGTGAAAATGCTACTTGAGGTGATACACTAAAGAATATTGCACGAGCAATTAGTGTGCATCAACTTCAATGCAACACCTAGAGTGCACTGTTACCATTATGTTAAATAAGCCTAGTAACAACTTTTGAATGCAATTTTTAATGAAAGTATGTTTACAGCTTGTCATTAGGGTACACGCTGCATCTCACATGACTTGCAAGTTACTGCAATAAGTAGGTCTTAAAATGAACAGTTATATATGTTAGTGTGAAGGGTGCTTGGTGACAGAGTTGGCGACATTCCTGTTAAGTTGGTGCTGGAAACTTGTTCGAGGATAGATGCTGCAGTAATTTTGCAACCCTGTGACTTTGAGTTTTGAGTTTGTTTTTTGAGTTTTTTTTCTGTGGTTATTTTATCAACTTTTGCAGTTTTTGAGAAATCTAGCGATTTGACCTAGCTTAGAAGTAGTTTGGAAATGTATAGAATTGAATGTCCACAAATTAAAGTGGAGTTAAACTACTGTATGTAAACTTGGTGAGAAATATGTGACTTATCTCCTTGAGAGGTACTTGGGGATTGGGCTGATTGAGAGAGGTTGAGATGGGTGGAAGGGCTGCCCTATAGAAAGCGGCTAGATATCTCCTGGCTTTCCTCTGATCTATGCACATCTTTGGTGTCTGCATCTAATCGGTGCATGTGCGTTTTGTGACTGAAGTGGTTGTCTTGTGAAGTTCTGATAAGCAATGAATGATTTACATTACAACCAACAATGTGTCTAGCTGATTTATCAGAGTCGGGTTGGGAAGGTGGGGGGGTGGGTGGGGGGGGAACCAGGCAACAGGCTTTTCTGCTTGGTGCAGGTAACTCAGTCGTATCTTATGTAGTTTTTATACAAAATGAATCTATAGGTAATTGTGATTTATAAGGTTTTACCCTTTTCAATGAGGCCTGAGATGGTCAAAAGCTTCAAACACAGATCCAGTATAAATCTCAGTATTGACTTAATGCCCTTTAAACTAGACCCAGTTATCTGTTTCAAAATATTGAAATTAGATTAAATAAAAATGTAAAAAAATCAGTTCTCAAATTAGTTGTTTGAGTTTTTTTTCTGTGGTTATTTGTATCAACTTTTTTAAAAACAGAAAAATCTAGTGATTTGACCTAGCTTCGAAGTGGTTTGGAAATGTATAGAATTGAATGTCTACAAATTAAAGTGGAGTTAAACTACTGTATGTAAACTTGGCGAAAGAAAGATTTGCATTTATATAGCATGTTCCGTAACCCAGAACATCCCAAAGTGCTTGCAACCAATGGAGTAGCTTCGAAGTGTAGTCGCTGTTGTAATCAAGGAAAAAGAGCAGCCAGTTTGCGCACAGCAATGTCCCATAAACAGCAATGTTGTGATGATCAGATAACCTGTTTAGTGACATTGGCTAAGAGATAAATATTAGCTGGGACAGAAGGAGAGCTCTGCTTCTTGGACTGAGTGAGATGGGAACTTTTGCATCTACCTGAGGAGGCAGAAGAGGACCTCCGTTTAATATCTTAGTCGAAAGGAGGCACCTCAGTGCATACTCCATACTGCATTGGGAGTGTCAGCTTCATTTGTTTCTGGAGAGGGGCATGAAACCACAACCCTCTGATTCAGAAGTGAGAATGCTACACAATGAAACATGGCTGCTGAAAGTTGTAATTTATAAAATTACATTGAAGTGCTTTTACTTTTTAATATCCATTTATTTGTTGAGAAGAAATTAAAAAATATATTAGTGAAATAGTTATGCTACGTATGTTTCTACAGAGGCATAGTAGCAGTTGAAAGTTTATTCTAGGCATTTCTCCATGTTTTATCTCCTGAGACCAAGAAGCGGTGCCGAGGTTTTGTTAAGAATGTCGTGACTATTTATAATATGAAATTTACTTGTAGTGTTGCCAAGTAACTAGCTGGAGACTTTAACTGGACAGGACATTTGTGGAATCATTCAGCATGATACATCTCTTACATCTCCCCCATCACTGCCCCCCTGCTACCCTCAGCATTCCTTAGGGACCTACTTAATTGAAGAATGTTCTGAACAATGCATTGAGCTTTTGACAAGAGTACATGATGAACCAGTGTCCTTTGCTGATTCTGGAACATGCCCTGGCTCATAGCAACATGCTCCATGCAACTGCCCCCCCCCAAACCCCACCTTAATCAACTAGTATTGCTGCACAATCTTTTTCTTTAAAACCTACCTCTTATCTTAACCCCTACCATGGTATAAGCTGAAGAATATTTCTCATTTGTATGTGAAGGTTGTTGAGTTTGTCTCTGTAGAGCTGTCAGTCAATATTCTATCTAGTTAAGTGTTTACATTTTTCTTTCCGCTTTCTCATTGGTTACTTCCTATTTTTTTCAAGTATGGAAGTGTAATGACTCATATGACACAAAGGCTTGCTTTCTGATTTTTATTTTTTTAGTCACCTATCTGTTTCACTTGCCAATTGCTTTAATCACCTTCACCCCAATATTCTACCTGATGCACGTTAACAGCCTCTGAAACACCTCCAGTCACAGTACAGCCATTGCTCAGTACTTCACGGGACTGAGTTCCGAGCCAAGCAAACACACTACAACTCCAACACTGAGCAGCCCAGCTTCCATCACAGTGCATGTTCAACAGTGCCATTGTATTGTAAAGCTGATGCAACATATTAGAACACGCTGATGTTGTGAGATGAACATGGGTGGGAAGAAGTTCATGTGGACCAGTTGGGTCAAGTGGTGTGTTCCTGTGCTGTACATTCTATGAAACCAAACAGCCTCAGTATAATTCCTAAAATTATCGGGTGAACCCACATCCTGAAATTTCCGTTACCCTCCCTATGGCCTTGCAGCAACCCAAACTTCAGTGCTTCCCCACAACCCTTCGCTCTGACCTTACTGTCTGTTGCTCCCTAGCACACTTCTCCTTGCCAGCACCTGCCCAGTTCGCTCGCACTCCCCACCTAAGTTCTGCTTCTGCCTCACGTCCTTCCGTTATGCATCTTCCCAGATCGGCTCATATTCCTGACTCTGGGTCTTCTGTTTATACTGAATTTGCATTGCAGCCCATGATTTCTCTTTTCACTTTGCTCCCTAAAAGTACAGTGGACATATCGAGTGTTATAATTAAAGGAAATCTCAGATTAAATGAAATGTTATTATTAAGGGAAAGGTGCATCAATGAAAATTGCACTTAATTATATCTATCCTTGGTTTATTGGCACTTGATTCAATACACAGATTAAAGCCATTAAAAAAGATAATGTGATGTATAAAAGTAAATTAAGGATTGGAAACCAAATAACGAATATGAGAACAAAGAAAATAGATATATTGGATTGCATTTGTTTCAATGTTTTAAGATGAACGTTTTTGCTTGTGAGCAGTGTGCATGGTATTTGTTATTCTTAAACAGGGGGAAAAAAAAACTCCTCCCTGGCTTGTCCTGACACTGGCTCTGGCAACAAGAGCAAATAAACCATTGCTTGGGTATGAGGCAGCCATGGAAGGGCAAGGCAAGTGGCACCTGTGTTTTAGATATCATGAAATTCAGATGTGAAATCTGGATCAGTTCATTGGCCAGTGAATAAGCAGACAGCAATTGTTGGAGGCCGTACATCAAAGAAGCAGGTGGTTCTGGGCTCTCTTGGAATCCAAGTAGATCTAGTAAAGTTTTCAATTCATGTAGTTTGCCAGTGGTGTTATAATTGTTTAAGTCATCAGTTATACTTGTATGCAATGGGGAAATTATTAAATTTGAAGAGTTAAATGTGGCATGGTAGAGGTACTTACAGATGGGTTAATTCTTATGTCTGCTAAAGAAATGATTTTGAACTACTTGTTTTGCAAGCTGCTGTATATTTAGTAAGGGAATCAAGGGATAGGGTGGGGAAGTGGAGTTGAGGTAGAAGATCAGTCATGATTTACTGAAGGCAGAGAAGGAGCAGTATAGCCTACTCCTCCTATTTCTTATGTTCTTAAATATTCAGTTGGGCAATTGCATTCTCATACTGAGTTACAAAGGCACAACCATTACAGATATAACAGGCAAAACTCTTGTAAAGTGGAGGGAAACCTGGATCCTTTTAAAATATATTTGTACCAATCTCCATATCGTTGTTCTTCTTTTCTTCCTCAGGGTCATCGAGCAGCAAGATTCCAAATCAAGCAACGCCAAAGAAAAATGGAGTAAAGAATGGACCAATGAAAAATAAAGACGATGAATGTTTTGGGGATGGAATTGAAGTAATTCTCGATACAGACTTTGATTTTGAAGGCAATCTAGCACTCTTTGACAAAGCAGCCGTGTTTGAAGAGATAGACACTTTTGAAAGGAGGAATGGAACACGGTCCCGGGGGACACCCAACGAGAAGCCAACAAGATATCGCCATGATGAGAACATTCTGGAGTCTGAGCCTATTGTCTACAGGCAAATCACAGTGCCACAACATAGTGGCAAAGAATATTGCACTGGTGAGACTAAACACAGTTTTAAAGCTGTTTAATTGGTAAAGGAAGGGAAGACTTAAATTTAAGCAGATGTGTTTGGGGAATTGGTGCATATTTACCAGGGTAACTTATTCTAAGATACTTTTGTTGAAAAAACTGAAGCAGCATGTTACTTTTCAGGTCTTGACAGATTGGAGTATTTTAAATATGTGGATGTGGGCTGATTTTTTGCAGGTCCATTCATAAAATCTCCAAAAGTCCATTCTTCATCTGGCCATCATTTGGAGGTACAATTTGCTGAGACTGCATTATTCGTATTTTTATAGGTGGAATTCTTCACCTTCCCTTTGCTGATAATTACCCAGTTTACAACAATCTTGTATTGAGGACTGGGTTGGGATGGCTGGGGGAGAGGTGGATGGGAAAGGGTCTTCATGAATGTTGTTTACATTCAGTTTGTTCCAGGTGGTTTGTTGCAGATGTGTATTCATGAGGAATTTGAAGTATAGAATGTTTTGTTCTACTGTCGAAGATGTGGGGTATTACCTATGGGTTAATGTGGAGGTATTTTGAGAAAGAATCTTACTACAGTGCCAGACTGACAGAATATAAAGAGCTGAGAAGCCATTTGGAGGGAAATCAAAGTTAAACAGAGCTAGTTTATTTTCCTGGGAAGGATTTTGGAATGAAATTGATCTGTTAGCTGGCAGATTCACAAGGTCTTAAAGCTTTGGATTTTACTATGTTGTGCACCCAGGGATGAAGAAGACTGCAAGAGTGGGAGAAGGTGAGGTCTTTCATTGCCACAAAGGCAGCACCAATGAGTTTGTGTTGAGCTCCCTGAATTTGTGTTGCAATCTGCTGAGCCGTCTGTGTTAGGATCAGAACTGCCAGTACTAATGGGCATAGTTAGTTCTTCAACTGTTTATCATCCCTTACCTCACCATGTGAGCCGTTGGCTGTTGGATGGGAACAGGATTGGGTGTGATGCTTGCCATGGACAAATAGCTCTCCAACATTTGTTGTCCAAGTTCTCTCATAAGTAATGCCCACCTGGCAAGTGGAGGATGGCGTCTCAACATATCCCAACCAGGGAGCTGCACCTTAAACAGAGGATTGGGAGGCTGAAACTACTTTTCAGAATTGCTGTCGAAGCTGATTTGTCCCTGGTGTCTCAGCTCAGCGTCGTTTAGCACCTCTTAAATGAAGGTTTCAGATGGACTAAATTTGTTTTTAAATGTTGTGGCTTTGCAGCGTCGCTGGACATGTGACAATTGGTTCAGAAATAATATATTGGAAAATGGCACTGCTGCAAAACATCAAGTGCCTTAGGCCAGACAAAACATTTCAAACTATTTATAGAATTTTGCTGAGAGATATTTTCCACAAACATTTTTTTTGGTGATGTGTGATTGCTGCCAGCACTACCTAACTTTGTGATTGACTCTTTTTGGCTCTGATTTTGGCATATTCATTATGGACAAAAATGGAAGATATAAAATTGGTCATTGTTGGAATAATTTTGTCCCGTGGTGAAATCCACAGAACAATAGTGATAGAATCGCAAGTTATTAGAAGCCCCCCCTCCTCCCTCTCTTCTCTCCCCGCCCCCCCCCCACCCCTCATCACCAGCTTCCCTTGCATCCCCACTTTTGGAACCACTTAACTCAAGTTGATATGTCATTCAGCCATCAGTGGCCAAAATGACTGTTCTCGCATGGTCCTAGTTGTGTGGTTTGCCATTCCTCCTTGGGAGGCTTCAGAGCTAAATCTGTTCTTTCTCATAGGTGTGTTTTCCATGTACCATGAGATAGTGGATATGTTTGCCAAACACCCCCACCAAATCTGTGATTGGATCAGTTGTGGGGCTCCACCCATTTCCTCCTTAGTGCTGCCGAGAAGAGCCTTAGGGCATTTGCACTACGTTAAAGATGCTGTGTATAAATGCAAGTTATTGGCTGAGATAATCTAAAGCATCAAAGCCTGTGGATTAGACCTGAAGCTTTTCTGATCAGAATAATTTAGTACTACGCTATGTGTTGTATTTACCATTAAGGGGTTGAGAACCTCATGAAGGACTTCCATGTACAATACAAATGAAATGTTCATTGTGTCACAAAAGCAAAACAATCCAGTGTATTAGGAAATGCTTTGTGCACTTTCTGTTTGGTAACCTTAGTGGGGTTTCATCCGAAGTAAGTGACTCTATAGAAATTTCCGTCGCCCCTCTTTGATCTACTTTCTCTTACTGTGAGGTAATTTGCTCAGAGCAGTTTTACCTCCGGCACGCCTCAGGGCTCCTACCTGCCATTTCCCTTGTTTGAGGCAGTGGCTGAACTTGTTCTGTCTGGTGTGTGTGATACAAATGTTTCACCCGTACGTTTATTATGGGAAGGGCTGCACTGTGGCAGAGAGGAATGACATATTTTCTTGTAAGTAGTGAGAGCTGCCCTGTTGACTGCGTTGAGAAGGGTTTGGCTGCTTTATTTAAATGGGGAGTTGACTTTTAACCCCCTTTTCTAAATAGTTCTTCAGTTTTTTAATGTTGTTTATCAGGAGCAGTTCTGTAATTTGCTCTCAAGTTAAATGACACAAATTACACAATTGTTGATGTTTTGTGCAATGAATTAAGCCATTTGTTTTCAATGTGATTCCACAGTCAAACCCTTTCACCCAGCCTCTCACTTCACCTTCACCCTTTCCCCGTACCTTTCCCTCCCTAATTTCCCTCTTTCCCCCCCTCATCATTTACCTGTTTCGAAGCCGGTTCCCCAGTCCTAAGCATAGGCGAGAGAGCCAACACAGGAGGCTAATAGCTGGATCGTGGTGATGGCAGGCAACGGAAATAGTGGAGAGAGGGTTAAGATTTACTTTTAAACATGTTATATTATCTCATCTGGAAGGCTTGTCCCCAAGCTTCATCGAGTATGGAGACAGGACCTGGGAGATCGCCAGGATAAGTAGGCAACAGCACCACCTACTTTGGAGATAAAGTAGTACAGGATTCCAGGTAAGTAAGGGCAATTAAAAGAAGCAGATTCGGAGATGGTGTGACAGGCAGAAAAAATGGTTACAGTAAGCACATGTAAGTGCATGGAGATACCTTTTCAAGGGCAATTAGGGATGGGCAACAACTGCTGCTGGGCTTGTTAGCAGCTCATCCCTTGAAAGAATAAAAAAAAGTCTTATTATAATACAGTATACAAAAAACACGTTAGGAAGATTTCTACCAACAACCGTGTTCCTATTGGGGCACAAATAGGTATATAGTGCTAGATAGCAGGTCAGCCATGATCTCATTAAATGATCTCACTGAACAGGCTCCAGGGGCAAAATGACCTACTGTTGTTCTCATGTAACAGAGTTGGGCCCTATAGATGCAGCACAGAACTATATCTATAAGCAATAGCTTTTTTCCAAAAAAAAAAGTCCAGGGTTTATATCAGTAAACGTTTACTCTCTGGGAACAAAATGGGTAATTGTGTTTCTTGCCTTGGTGTGCGGGTCTCATTTTTGGCTTGATTTGAAGCCGATGGGAAGTTTGCCTTTCCAAGATTCATTGCAAGACTAGGGTTTTGGTTTTCTACTAATCAGTTTTCACTGATTCAGCTTTGAATATGCCTTCTCTTGCTTTCTTCCTCTCTTGTCAGAATTAAGATAAGCAATCAAACTGGTTTTATTAAGTGTTTTTCCAATCTTGGGTAACTGGAACTGATCATTATCCTCGGAGCCATTTTAAGTTTTCTATCTCCAAATGCAGATATTTAAGAGTTTTTCACACAAAAATCGGTATAAAGTCCAGCTTGAATAGAAGTCCAAAAATGCCACTGAACTCTGAAATGTCCTCTTTATATGCGTTATGTTGCACCCCCAAAAAGCTACATTTTGTGTGCTGGTAATTTAGTGTGCTTGTAATTTAATATGCAGAAAGCACTTGCTGCCAAAAGTCGATGGGAACAAATACGTTTTTCACACAGCTAACTTGAACATTTGGCAGCCAGTAATCTCAAGATTTGTAAAGTAAACCTCTGTGCTAAGAAGTAATTAATTTAACATCTGAGGTTTGACATATCTGCATTCACGAAAAAGAGAAATTAACTTTCTGCTGAAACTTTATCCCTGGAAAAAAAATCTGGTAGCGACGTCTGGATTTGTTTTCTCTCCACCTAGTTTACCAAAGAAATCCGAGTGATTAAATATGGCTTTTATATCTACAACAATCGGTGAAATAATCAACTGCATCTGGGTAGTTCTGTCTTGTTAGCAACAGTGTAATGAGTACCAGATGCTGCCCATCTGACATTGTGTGCTTAACCATGCTTGCGGTTGACTAAGATTCACAGTTGTGTTTTCCAGTCCTGTCACTTACAATTTATTGCAGTCCACCATAACTTCACAATAGTGTTGGCAGGTCTAATGTCACGAATCCCTTGATAATTTTGTTGCTAAATCTGATTGTAGTGGTATCAGATTTTTGTGCCAGTGTTATATCACTGCTTCATAATTTTGTCTGTTGTTTTAGTTTCTGCTCAGGACATCCCCTGGTTACGAGGAAATTGAGTCTTTTTTCCACTTAAACTTCTGTAACAATATTCATTAGGGCAGAGTTTCCGACAATAATTTGATCATATGCTTCACTCCAAATTCAGATTTGGCTTCCTCTGCTGCCCTGCTACAGTTCCTGAACTCTGTCCTAGGTCTTGCGGCAGTTTGTTTTTTGACTTTGTAATTAAGCTCTTCACAACTTTGTATATGAACATTCAATCTACCTGTATAAAATTTCTTCACCCTTTATCTTAAGGCCGCTGCTAACCTATTAAAGATAAATTGGCTAACGTCCCCTGTTTAAAAAAAATGGACAAAGGAGGGTTATCGGAAATGCATGATGTGGGTAGGTGGGCTGGATGGACCAAAGGATGTCTCCCCCTGTGAAACTGTTGCCGTGCTACTGTTGCTAAGTGAATGCTAACAATTGAGCCGCAAAATTTCAAAGCATTTGTAATCTGAGAGTGGGTAATTCTAGATGTCCACTAAAGACATCAAACCCAGTTTTCAGATTTCCCACACCGGATTCAAGTAGCTAAGGCTAATATAATCTGTTCTCGGTGTCGAATGTCTTTTGTACTCATCGCATTTACAATTCACAACTAGTGTCAGAGAACATCCGTACATAGCAGTTTGTATTTATTATATGAAATGTTGGGCCATAACTTCCGAGCTCCAGGGCATTTGGGGTAACCCTAAAGATGTGCTGCCCCCACCGCATCCCCCCTGAAAGTTTCCAGGTAAGGTTTGAACAGCAATTGTCTGCACTGGAAACCATCCCAAAATGCGATTTCAACCATGAACTTTGGATGGTTCCGACTATCTTACATCAGTAGTTACCCCAGAAAAAGTTAGAAAAATGAAAACCAATCCTAGCTTTTGGGTAACTATTGTACAAACCCATGCTGACTTCCTCCACCTCACCTCCACCCTCCACCTAACCTCAAACGGGGCTACAACCTCCCCCCCCCCACCCTGCCCTGATTGGAAAAAAACCTACAGGATACCCCTCCACTGTTGCCACCAGGCCCAACCTACAGGGATGCACTGCATTGCCCAGATCTTGCCCAGCCTGAGTCAGAAGGTCAAGCGAGATAGGACTGCCTGGATTTCAAGGTAAGTACTTTCAAGCGGAGTGGCAATCAAACTCATCCATCGGAAGTTATGGCCCGTTATTTGCCATAAACTGAGTTCACTGCATATTATTTCAGCCTAAATCAACGTAAATCAAATGATCATGGCTGTCTGCTCTCTACGAAGGTATTAATCAGTTTTGCTACATCTCCATAAATTCTCTTAATGCGGAGGTGTTTTATCAACAACAACTTGTATTTATATAGCACATTTAAAGTTATGTAACATCCCAATGCGCTTCTCAGGAGTGTTGTAAAACCCAGTTGCCTTGGCTTCAGTCAGCATTGCTCAAGTCTCATCACTTTATCGTAAGTGAACCCATTGACACCTCTTAACCCTTCTTCCTGTATATTATCGTATACTATTATACTGTATACTATATACAGCAGAATAAGACCCTGCAGCATTTCATTTCAAAGCATAATTCGATTAGTGGTGTTTGCCATTCATTAGGAACCACTATGATGATCCACCACCAGTAAAACAGAATGAATCCAGTAAGGCCACCTGGCAAACCCGACTGTGTATGTTGTACAGAATGACATAAATTGGAATGTTATGTTTTAGGTTATAGTTGAGATTAATGGACTGCTCTGAGTTTTGATATCCTCTGAATTTTGGCCAAGTGCTGGATTGACAAGATGCCCAATTTGGGCAGTTTTAATTATTCGTTGCATTATACGCAGGCTATTGGATATTGTGTTTAGATGCAATATTGTTTTCCCCAAAACTGCAATTAGGCTGTAAAAGATTTTCAGGAAAAACTCAGTAAAGCTGCTCCCAGAGTGGAGTTTAACTTGATGAAAGTATGAAAGGTGCTTTAGCTCAACCTCTGGCTCCTGTCCAGTGACGCTCTGCTTTGTGAGTGCAGCCTCACTGAATTCAGTTGTGTACTGTATTGAATACTTTGACCAAATCCATGTTGTTTCACAGCCCCAAATTATCCTTTTTTGATAAATGAAATGGGGACTTGCCATCAGCAAACTTTCCCGTATCTTTCTTCTTTCACCCATTACCCCTGTGCTTGCTGACTTACACTGGCTTCCCTTCCAGCAATACCACAAATTTAAAATTTGCACCTTTGTCTTCAAATCCATCTGTGGCCTTGCGATCCCCATCTCTAACCTCCCCCAGCTCTGCGAGTCTCCAAGATCTCTGCGCTTTCGCTTTCAATTCTGGCATCTTGCGCTCCTCCATTATTTAATCCCTCCACCATTGGCAGTGTGCGTTCAGTTGCTTGGGGCCTAAGAGCTTGAATTTCCTCCCTAAACCTCTCCATCTCTCTACCTCTCTCTCCTCCTGTAAGATACTGCCTAAGACTTAACTCTTCGACCAAGCTTTTGGTCACCTGTGCTTCTTTGGCTCAGTGTCAAATTATTTGATAACGCTTCCGAGAAGTCACTTGTGATGCCTTACTATGCGAAAGATACTATATAAGTGCAAGATGCTGTTGTGATTGCTAGTAGCTGTTTCCATTAAAAGCCTTATTGTGTAGTGTGTAGCTGAACCTGTAAAGATTTTGTGCAGTTTACATTTGCTCCTCGAACAGTGTTATAAATGTGCTCACCAGGGTCAGAGTAATTTGATTGTTTAAGAATACAAAGCGTTAAAGGGTTTGGAGCTATGAGTTTTCACCCAAAGTGTCTCTTTAATAACAGAATGCCTTGTCAAGGCAAAATGGATATCTGCATGAGAAGTTTATAGAACATTAAGCAAAAGATTAATCCGCTTGGAGTTAAATCAGTTTGAAGTTTATTATGCGGATTACATGTATAGAGTAGACCAACTTGGAGCAGTACTAAGTTCTGTAATAAAGAACTTGATCCCATGAGAATGTGTATCAAGTCAGCAGACCACAGCAACCGATACACGTGGTGTAAGTATTTTATTTGCATGCTTAATGGCGCCATACTGCTGTTAATCCATGTGTATCATTTTGTCCAGCAATAATGCACACTGTTATCCATTTCTTGCTATTGGCCATAAACCACTTTCCCATCGGCCGTCCCCCTTCCACCGCCAAAACCCGTTTCCAATCCCAGCCAAAATCAGAAGAGGTCATTGTTTTTAATAACAGCCATGTGGGATAATTTTTAAAAATAATCTCGTGGATGTGTTTTCAACAATTATGTTTTTTGTGTCAGGTAGTAAGCTTAGCCTTGCTTGTTTGTGGAATTGGCATGTCTTCATTTAAAGGAAGGGGTTGCTTCAGGGAATGGGAGCATTGTTCACACTTCAGATTTTCTATTGTGGGATAAGCCTGATATGAATCCAAGGCTGGTGTCTGGCTGCAATTGTAAACCTGCTGGGCTGGTCATTTGAATTATGATTTTCTGCCAGTTTTACACTAGAGAAGGCAGAGTTTCCCTCATCTGTTTCTCAATATGGCCATTGTGAGCAGTCATGGACTACTGGCATATTATAGACTGTGGTCAGCTATTCTTCATGGATACTTGGCAATGCTGCTGTTAACAGGTTAACTAAGCTTTGAATGGTCATATACATGCTATTTATTGGTCATATGCATGCTATTTATTGTTCATTGTAACTGCTCCACAGTATAAATTAAATACGTATTGATATAATTTGCTCAAGCTGATTGGTTCAACTCTGATTAAAGAAAGATAGCATTATCCTTAGTTTGATATTGTGTTGCATAGAAAACGCTATTACCTTCGGGACTGAAATCACTTCACTTTTTTATGGGCTCTGCTGATTTGAAGGAACAATTTGCTGTTTATATGGCATCTCTGAATGCTTCACATCTCATAGATTGCTTTTGAAATGTAGCCACTGTTGTATTTTTAAGCAAACCTAATAGCCAATTTGTGCATTGCAAGTTCTCAAACAGGAAATTAGATAAATGTCCATCCATTTTATCTATGTTTGGTACTGCTGGTTAAGTGAGCAATGTTGACCAGGCCAAAAGAGCTGCTCTTTGAATAGAGATATTTAGTGTTGGCCTAAACCAATGAAACAGGCAGATGGGAATGTGGTTCCCGAGAGGACCTTCAGTGATCCAGTACTCCCAGTATTACACTGAAATGTATTCTAACTTTGGTACTGAACGTGTTGAGCACTATGTATTTAACTGCTGTCCATCATTTTACTCGTTGTGTGTGCTTTGGTGTGGATAGGTATCAAATAAAACCTTGAATGATTGTAAAATTTCAAACTTGAGATACTTAAGTTAGTCAGTACTTATTGCACTTGGGCTGACTAGGTTTGCATTTATGAATTCAAAATGTGACAATTTTTGTCTCTTGTGCATGCAGGCTGACTGTGCGATGAATGTTAACTTGGCTGGAATTCCAGTATCATCATAAATCGAATGTGCGATTATGGTATAGAGATTTTATTCCTGACAGTTTTGTTGTGGAATTTGCTGAGTCCTTCCTATGGATGCAGTACCATCGTGCTGGAGAACTGACAAGTTAGCATCTTTGAGACAGTACGATTGAATCAAACTTGGTAATTTTTCAATTTAGAAGTTTTAATTACTAGTCAAAGAGAGTTCAGGTTCAGACACATTATGTTATAGTTTAACTCCTTGACACTATATTTCCTTTTGGTGATTTTGTTTTTTATAATTTATTTTCCAGGTCACTCCAACCACATTTAATTTGAATATCACTGAAAAGAGAGGCACATTGCCGAAGCTTTGCATCTTGCACCCATCAGGGCAAACACAGGATGAAAACCTCGGCAAAGTGTCTCTCTTTTCAGCAATATTCAAGTTCTGCACTGCGATGTGACATCTTAAGATTTTTACAGCATGGAGAACAGAGGAGAAGATGAAATGTACACAACAAAGAATAAATATTTTGATTCCTTGTTAACATTAAAAAAAAAATTCATTCATGAGATGTGGGCGTCTCTGGCTGGGCCAGCAATTATTGCCTATCCCTCGAGAAGGTGGTGGTGACCTGCCTTCTTGAATGTGACAGTGAGGGAATGGCGATATAGTTCCAAATCAGGATGGTAAATGGCTTGGAAGGGCCATTCCAGGTAGTGATGTTCCCATGTGTCTGCTGCCCCTGTCCTTCTAGATGGTAGAGGTCGCTGGTTTGGAAGGTGCTGTCTAAGAAGGCTTGGTGAGTTCCTGCAGTGCATCTTGTAGATGGTGCACACTGCTGCAGCTGTGTATCGGTGGGAGTGAGTGTATGTGGATGGGGTGCCAATACAGCAGACTGTTTTGTCCTGGATGGTGTCAAGCTTCTTGACTGTTGTGGGAGCTACACTCATCCAGACAAGAGTATTCCATCACACTCCTGATCTGTGCTTTGTAGATGATGGACAGCCTTTGGGGAGTCAGGTGGTGAGTTACTCGCCACAGGACTCCTAGCCTCTGACCTGCTCTTGTAGCCACAGTGTTTATATGGCTAGTCTAGTTCAGTTTCTGGTCAATGGTAACTCCCCAGGATGTTGATAGTGGGGGATTCAGAGATGGTAATGCCATTGAATGTCAAGGCACAATGGTTAGATTCTCTCTTGTTGGAGATGGTCATTGCCTGGCACTTATGTGGCATTTGCCACTTGTCAGCCTAAGCCTGGATATTGTCCAGGTCTTGCTGCATTTGGACATGGACTGCTTCAGTATCTGAGGAGTCGCGAATGGTGCTGAGCATTGTGCAATTATTAGCTAACATCCTCACTTCTAACCTTATGATGGAAGGAAGGTCATTGAAGCAGCTGAAGATGGCTGGGCCTAGGACACTACCCAGAGGATCTCCTGCAGTGATGTCCTGGAATGCAAGCTGCATTGCCTTGTGTTTACCTCTGTGCAGTGTAATTAAAAAAAATTATAATGTTATTTTGCTAGAAAACTGACTTCAAGGCTTTGAGGCCACTTGTTCATGAAAGAGTGGTATCAATTACTTTTATGAAAACTGATGTTTCCTAATTTTCAAGGTTAGATGCAAGGCTCAGTTTGGCTATCATAATCATTGTTTTGTGGACAAACCATTATATATTGCAGATGAAGTTGAAAAATAAGCTTTGATGTTGAATTGACTATGCTAGTCTGCTCAGCTTCATTTAACAAGACAGAGAAAGTAAATTAATGAACTAGCGCCCAAGTTGTGCTGAGAAACAGCAGCTGAGCTTCAGCCTCCTGCAAGTGTTGAATATATCCAGTGGGAAGCTTGGCTTTAAGAAAATAGGTGAGCTTTTGCTAGTTGTTGAGTTCAAACTTGGTAGTATAAATAACGTTGGATGTGACTGGTTGGCTTGTTTGCAGTTTTGAAGCTGCAGTGTTTGGCGAAAGGATATTGGGACTTTTAAACTATTTCAGATGTGGACAGTGCTCCATGGCTCAACAAAGTCGCGTGTTTTTCAAATGGGAGCATTTTGAAATCATGCTATGGGGACCTTTAGTTAGAGGATTGCTTCAAACTTGAACCCTTCTGTATAATAGCTTCACTGATAGAGAAAGACAAGAGATGGCAAAATAGGTTACATTTGGTGTGAGACGAATACACAGTGCAAGGCATTGGCCAGCGGAAGTTATGGGGGTGAAAAGCTAGCATTCCGTTGGCGCTTAATTTTTTGTGTAAGTGTGCTTCTGTAAGCTTGTCATGTATACCCTTTAATTTTCCATTACTGGAACTTTTCGTCTTCAGGTACTATACTTAATTGGTCTTGTGTTGTGCTATAATTAAAACTCTCCATTTCAGCAACTGAAATGCCAAACCTGAATTACCAGTGTTCCAATATTCATTTTAATTCATGTTTTTACTCATGGGTCAAAGTTAACAATTGCTTTGGTGCTTAATGCACACTTGCTAAACTCTCTTTCATATTTGCCCTTCTTACCTATAGTATTATAGTCATAGGGATTTTGATAAAATATGATTAAGTCTGAAATTTTACCATGCCAACACTGCATGTATTTTTTCCATTCAGTTTTCAATAAACTGTAATGAGCATGAGTTAAGTTGTTTTCTGGTGCATTTTATATGGAACTGTGAAAATAAGCACCAATATGACTTATAAATTTTGCCTTTCCAAATTTAGATCTTGAGAGACAACTCACCTAACATTAAGAAATGCTGACAGTTAATTAAATGGCCACGAGTGACTTTTGGGAGATGATGAAGCAGAAACACTGCATATAGTGGCTGATATTTTGTAGACAGCAGTGAAGTGACAATGATCACTGCTCATTTTGAAGAAAGCTGCCCACGTGGCTCTAGTGATCACCCTGCTGTGAGTTTCTCCTTTCCCAATGTTGCCTTGATTCTGACATCCAGCAGCAGTGAGGTCATCCAGCGGACTGAGCGGCCAATCACATTGAAGAATTCTCTCGGGCAGCAAACCAGAAGTAAAAACCACTGGTTATCCTTCATTTTAAAAAAAATATTATGCAAAGTAAGGATCTTAGATAATATCACCACCTTCAACACCCCTTTGTTCCTTTTGTCTGTGACATCTTTTGATTATCTGCTCCTATCACTGCTTGCTTATCCCTACTACCACACACCTTCCCCCCCCTGCCCAGCTTATATTTCACCCCTCTCCTAACTATACTCAGTTCTGCTGAAGGGTCATGAGGACTCGAAACGTCAACTCTTCTCCGCCGATGCTGCCAGACCTGCTGAGTTCTTCCAGGTAATTCTGTTTTTGTTTGGGAAATGCACGTTTGATTAAGGCAGAAGCTGAAATATTATCAACTTTAAAAGAAAATATTACTTCAAAAATGTGGATTTTTATCATAATGGATTTGCCATTTTACAAAAATAAAATAAGTTTTTTCAGAACCAATGAGACCGATCAGTAGTAATTACGGACTTAGTATGCCATTAAAAACCCAGTTGCCCCTTATTCAGCAAGGTGTAACTTGAGTATTGTTGAAAAAAGAGACATTGAAGCTTTTCATCTTGCACTCATCAGGACACCACAAGAATACCAAATGTAAAGGGGACAACATTTTATACTATACGAGAAGAGTGTGCTGATTGGCAAGTGGAGTCTGAAATGTTGCCATTGAGAATGCACCAGTTGATAGTGTCTGGCAGTTAACTGCCAATAATTGTTTGAAATTTAAACCAGACAGCTTGACCCTGATTGGTTATGGCATTGCCCTGAGGAATGAGTTAGCAAATGGCTGTCACTTATTTTGTTTAGTTGAAATACACTCAGTATACATATTCTTTCTGTTTGCAAAGAACAGGGCCAGGTGTATTGATATATGTAGCTTCCAGTACATTCAAATGTGCCACACTGTGAGCCCGACTGACTATCTTAAATTGGTTCTCAGTGTAATTCTTAGCATGTTGAGGATTACAGTGTGGCACATTTGCGTGTACAGGAAGCTGTAAAGATTGATATACAGGGCCCTTTGCAGACAGAAAGAACATGTACATACATTGTGCCTGTTTCAGCTAACAACAAAATAAGTGACAGCCATTTGCTGATTCATTCCTCAGGACAATGCCTTGACCAATCAGGGTCAAGCTGTCTGGTTTAAATTTTAATCAGTGCTCAGCAGTTAACTGTCATTCACCATCAGTTGGTGTACTTTCCATGGCAACGCCTCAGAGTCCACATGCCAACCAATCAGCACTCTCTTCTCATACGGTATAAAGTACTGTTCCCTTTACGTTTGGTATTCTGGCGAAGTGTCCTGATGAGTGCAAGAGGAAAAGCTTCGACATGCCTCTTTTTTCAGCAATACTCAAGTTCTCTACTACCAAATGACTAAGGTGTAACTTTTTCATGGCTTTTTGCAGTGAGTTTAATAATGTAAACGTGGAAGTTCCTGTCAAGCTAAATGATTTCAGAAGATTTCAATCTGCGGGAATTTCAACAGTGCATCCCATTGAGGAACATTGAATAATTGGCAGCATATTTAACTTTGCATGTGTGAACTCCAGAAGCTTCCCCCTCCTACCAGATTTGATAACTGTTTCTAAAATCTCATTTCATCTGAGCTCCACTATCCTGTAAAGTGTTTTGAGGCACCTTTCTGCATGTGAGAAGTATATAAGGATTGTAAATTGTAATGTGGGCCTTCAGCCCTCTTTATAAATCAGAAGGTAGTAGCTGATGGAGGAGGAGGAGGAACTTTGCTCTTTTTTTTCTTTATTGTCTCTTTGGTTGGATTAAATATTTGAAGTCCAGATTAACTGGAAACCTATCAGCAAAAATCAGAGTATAGTTTCCTATGATGAGCCTTGCCATTATCTTTAGTAGAACCAGATTAACCTTATTTTAGTCATGGGCTACTTATTGCATTACCCAGAATCAGCTTGATATATTGAATTCTTCCAATATGGGATAGTATTCTTCCACTGTTCAGCTTAATTTATAATTTCTTGCATCTATGTTTTATCTTTTTAAGTTTCATTTTTACCACCTTGTCATTCCAAAATGAATGTTATGCCTTGGCTGGTGACACAACAAATTCATTGTTAAGCTCAAAAACGTACGATTGTAAAATCCAGCATTGGATTGTGTAATCCTGTTTGTGTCATTTGATGTTTCCGTATCAAAATGCAGAATAATGAAAAGTAAAAATACTGGAAATGCACATGACAGAGATCCTTCATCAAAACTTTAATTTTCTTTGATAAATTGATTGACTTTCAACATACGCCCAATATTTTTAGATTATTTCCCATTTTCTTCCACTTCCCTGCCAAATGCCTCCTCATCCACTTAAGGAATCATCTAAGGCATTGTCTCCTGTATGATTTCAATGGTGCTGGTCACCTTCTGGCACCTGGACTAAGTGACCATTTTCAAGTGTTGGCAATTCATATGTGGAGGGCATCGCTGAGTTCAAAGCCCCCTTCACAAAGCTGAAACCCACTGGCAATGACAAGTTTTGTTCTGTAGTCCTGCTACTTTGAAACCAGTTGTAATGCCTGTACTGCCACCCAAGCTATAAAAAACTAACTTCAATGCAGACCAGGAATTGCTCCCCCACCCACCGCCCCCCCCCCCCCAAAAACTACACCAGCCTGCATTGTTCAGCTATATGCTGCATTACCAAGTTGAGCCATCCAAGCATTTTATGTTTTTATTACGACATGATGTGATGAATTAGTCCTGTAATGGAAAATCAAATGAAGTACTTTTCAGTGATGAGAAAACTTTACTGCACTAATCCAGTTGTAGTTAGTATTGGCTTCAATCCAAGTAAATTTCCTTCATTGAGGTGGAGTGTTACTGTTGTGTGCACACTGTGGTATGACCTTGATTCTTTTCCTTTTATAGTTTATCACACTTGTAGTTTTAGGGTTGTGCTGCAAGTCTACCGATAACCTCTCAGGGCAGGTTATACATCGCGTGTGTACTTGACGGGAAGTTGGCTTGGCAGCCAATACCTCCATCCAGACAGACTGTTCAGTATCAATTAGAGCAAAGTGCATTGTTTCTCTGTTTCCTTTTGGTTTAATAGTACAGACTTTTGCCCTGTTTACCAGACACAATTTGTGGTGCATCACGCACATTTAGGCCACCATACAAATTACAGTACGTGTTTCTGTCTCAGTTATTATTTAGAGAAATAATATGAATCTAATTCCCAGTTCACATTTTCCACATGCAGTAATTTGTGCTGTACCGGAGAGTGAGAAAGAGCAAGCTCACATTTATATAGCACCTTTCACATCCTCAGGATGTCCAAAAGTGCCTCACAGCCAATCAGTTACTTAGTGAAGTGTGGGCATTGGCAATTAGCTGTCTTTTAAAATTGTTTAAAATAGTTGGCACCCTGGATAACCTATTTGAAATAGTGAATGTCAGCCACAGACGTATTGCACTTCTGCATATTGACTAGAAACAATTGTCTGTAGGGTTAAATTTGAAAAATTCAAAAGTGGCAGCTGGTAATTCACTTTAATTACTTACATAAGTTCCAGTTTAGCTCCGAGGGCTCACTTGCGGATGTTACCAAACTAGCTAAGTAACTTGTTCCAACAAATTTTAGGATACATGCTTGCCTAATTAACCTCTGTTCTGCCAACTATTTAGGACTGTTAAGTTCACCAAAAATTTACGTTAGTCGCAAGCACACTTTTGGAAGGGTGAACTGATGACTTGAAGCAAACGATTATTGAAGAGTTTGGAATTTTTTTTGTGGAAAAAATATTTGCCAACTTTTTTCTTTTGTTTGGAGACTCATAACAGAATTGCATTGGGGTGCATTCTTTCTTTGTTTATGTGTCACATTATGGTGATTCCAACAGACTGCTTGTTGGATCCCTCAGAATCTCTTAAAAGTAAGTTGAAGATTAACTTCCATGAAGACAATGTTTCTTTAAACCTGTGTTTGACCACTGTGTGTAATTAAAATTGTCCCACATTTGTCTTTCTAAAAAAGTAGATAACTATTTCCCAACCCCATTTTAACTCTGTGATCCAATGCTTATTGGTTCAAAGTGCCCTGTTTAATTTGTTATCCCTCAGGTGCTTATTAGGGGGATGATTAGAGGAGGGATAATATTTGTGCATACTCTATTGTTTTCACAGCCTTGGGACATAAAATGTTTTTTTTAATATTTGTCATGGGATGTGGGTGTCGCTGGCTAGGTCAGCATTGTCCATCCCTAATCGCCCTTGCTCAGAGAATCAGCCACATATAGGCCAGACCAGGTAAGGACAGCAGATTTCCTCCCCTAAGGGATATTCGTGAACCAGATGGATTTTGACGACGATCGACAATGGTCGATATTAGACTTTAAATTCCAGATTTTTATTGAATTCTAATTCCACCATCTGCCATGGTGCAATTCGAAGCCGGGTCCCCAGAGCATTACCTTGGGCCTCTGGGATACCAGTCCAGTGACATTACCACTACGCCACTGCCTCCCCTTAACTTATTTTTCACTTCTTTGTAGCAATATTTATGGTGATATTCCTGCCTATGTTGGTGTGATTTTTCCCTCTTACTGATATTACAAACCATGTACAACTGCAATGTGACACTAAGCACCAGAGGCACTGTCATGTCATTCCTTATCCTTCTTGTGGTATTCCCTTACGTCAGTCACTATGTTAAAATGTATCTTGTACCTAAGCATAGACATTACTGTTCAATCCGACTGATGAAATGAATGTTCATATTTGTTTTTCAGAATAATATTTAACCTAATTTTCAAAAGAAATGCCAAATCCCTGGCGTCCATCATACTCTTATTTAACCGGCTGCTTAATAAACCTGCATCCAGCCCCAGGAACCCTGCTCGTTCCAAGAAATACTAGTCAAATAGCGCTGCTACTGAACAAATGTGTCTGTGTCAAAATCAGCATAACCTCAGCAGATATTGATTTTAAACCCTCATTGAAACTGTTTATTCCTATTTTCCAGGAAAGCACTTAGATGTTGAAAGATTTTGTGACATAAATGTTTACTTAAGAGGTAGATTGGTCCTGCTCTCTTTGCCTTTCTGTGCTGGTTGCATTTAGTGGACCTGGAGTTCCTTCTGTACACAAGATTTATCCCACTTTTAATGTATTTTAGAATGTATTCCTTTCAAAATTAACTTCAGAAAAATCCAATGAATGGGGCAGGTCTTAGTTTAATTTTGTAAGCATTATTTTTCTGCTTAAGTTTCTTTTTAAACTTGTGTACACCAGTTTGTCAAGATGAAATGGGCTGCGTGTTCAGTATTGAACAGCCATATCTCGGAAATTGTTAAATTATGCACTTCTTTCTTTAAGGGCCTTTAGAAATGAGCTGACAGTCAGAGATCATCTTTTTCTAACAAACACTGGTTCATTATACTTAAGCTATTTAATTGATATAATGCAGTGAGAAAGATCTATACATCTGTTGCCTCTTGCTTTTTTAAATTCATTCACTGGTTCTAGGTATTGTTGGCAAGGCCAGCATTTATTGCCCAACCCTAACTACCCTTGAGAAGGTGGTCGTGAGCCGCCGCCTTGAAGTGCAGCAGTTCATCTGGTGTGGATAAACCAGAGTGTTGTTGGGTAAGGAGTTCCAGGATTTAGACCCAGCTTTGATCAAAGGAACACCAATGTATTCTCAATTTGGGGTGTGTGTTGTGTGGATTGGAGGGGGAAATAGAGGCATTTGTGTTCCCATGTCACGATCACAATATGTTGACAGACTTGACAGGTGCATTGAAAATAACAATAGCAACCTAAATTATAAATTATGGATATATTGGCAAGCAATCTAACATTTAAAAGTGCGTTGAATTTGCATATAATTAATCCTTTGCAACTGGCATAATCCTGACAAGTGTGTCTTATTTAACAGAGCTTGCCACAGCTTTAATTGCAGTCTTCCAAATTTACTGAAAGATGGATTTCACAAAATCCTTGTTCAGTAAGGCATTGATAACATCAGAAATAATCTGTGATTTTTTACATTTAAGAGATGGCCTTGCAGTACTCAAATTAGCTTTTTGACGATCTCCTTCCCATCAAATTCTAAACTTAGAACCTTGACTGGATTAAACTTGGATTAAAATGATTATATTTTAAATTTACTGTTGTCTTCCCATTCTTTCATAATGAAGGTCACAGAAGACATCCCTTAATTCTAAATAGCCTTGTGTAGTTAATTGCATTTTAATTTGAAGATCAAGCTCCTTGTAGCCTCTTAAGTTTTTTGACCAAGGGAGTGGAAAAATCATCATAATCTCTTGATAAATGCATGCAGATAATGTTATCAAATGTAACAAAGGATCAGTTAACTTTAGATCTTGTTTAAACAGAGGGGCAAACAAAATTCATGTTGACAGAAAAGTAGCATGTTTGTAAGCAGTTGGTTTGAAATCCTAAAATGAAGTGTCAAGGTTGAATCCGTATTAAGGTGAAAATGTTACTAGTTGAAACAAAAACAGAAAATGCTGAAGATACTCAGTTGGCCTGATAGCATCTGCGGAGAGAGAAACAGAGTTAACGTTTGAGGTCGATGCCCTTCTGTCGGAACTTGGAAAAGATAGAAAGCTTTTAAGTAGGTAAAATGGGGGAGGGTAGAAAAAGAACAAAAGGCAAAGTCTGTGATAGGGCAGAGGACATTAAATAACAAAAGAGTTGGTGGGGCTGAGCCAAAGGGAGTACTAATGGGACAAGTACAGTAACAAATGATGGGTCCAGAGGAGGTGTGACTGGCAGAATAATGAACAGCGTATATCTAATGTGTTGTGCTTTGGAATCTTAGCACAGTCGTGAAGGACCCACTGTAAGTACCATAAGTGTGGTTCAGAGCAGATTTGGCAATGTGAGTTCTTCCACAATGGTATTTAACAACTCTTCCCCCGAAGCCTTCTCCCTGGATTCCCTGATGTTGTGGTTATGTACATGCAAGCCTAGCCGGACACTGGAATGAGGTTTCAGCTTTTTATGTATTTAATGGTGCTAATATTGCACTTACTGTGGAAGTCAAAACCTTCAAGCATGTCTTAATTACCTTTAAATATAGTAGTGCAACCATCAGATGATGATATACCAGATTTTTTGGTACCATCTATAGTTTAAAATATGAGAAAGTATAAATGCTAAACAGTTACCAATAGTGAGCTTACCAGAAAAACTTGGGAGAGCATTCTCCATGTGTTATACAGCCCCCATTACCATTTTAGGATTTGAGAGCTGGTCTCTGGAGAAAGGTTTGACTGTGCTATTAATGCAGGGACCCTTGAGTGCAAATGCAGCTCATTTCGTTTACTGAAACTGGCGGCCACAACCTATTCTCACAATACCGCAAGTACTCAACATCTCCTTGAATCATTTGCCTGGTTGATGGGGCCTCAGTTCAATGTTTTATACAAGAGTTGGTGACTCGGGCATTTGCACGATGTGTCAATTAAGATGACCGGGGCCAGATTCCCTGCATGGAGTTCAAAGCTCTGAATCTGAGGCAGGAGTGCTATCAACTGACCCAAACTGCCACCCAAGTAGGCAGGAGGATAAAACAATATAATTTTTTAAAACTTTCTAAAATAACCCCAATTTAAAGAAAATTGTCCTTTAATTGCTCAGCTCTGGTAACATGTTGCAGAGTGATATGACTGGAAACGTATACTTGCTAGACTGGGGCCTGTTTCTGTTCTCTGTCTTATGATTGTGAAGGTGAACTTATGTATTTTCCTGTATTGCTGCATCACAGCAATTAAATTGGAAGCTTTTGTTAAATTGTGCCTTTATTTGGAAATCTAGAGCTTAAGGAGAGTTGTGCTGGGCACAGCTTCAACAGTACTTGTTGATGTAAGACCTAAGACAGCATCAAAGAATTATGTATAGAACTGATCATAGTGTTTCTACTATGACTTGGTAAAACACAATCATAAAATGTCATAGCACAGAAATGGGCCGTTTAGTCCATCAAATCTGTGCTCATTTTCACTCTACATAAGCCACTCATTTAATTCCACTCTGTTCATTCCCCATTGCCATGAATGTTCTTTGTTCAGCGACTGTCTCAATCCTTTCAAGAAAACACGTATATCCAACAGTGGCTTGTGGCAGAACATGCTGTATAAAGATTTATTTTCTAACCCCTCTCATTGCCCCAGTTCATTTTGTGATCATCTTCAATGTATGCCCTCTCTTTGTTTCCACTTGTCAGAGGGGCAGTAATGGTAGTTCAGGAATTTTTGTGTATACTGAGCTGTGGGCAAACATCCATTGGTGCAGTGCTAGATTTTGTGCATTCATACTTAGGTTTGTATCTTTGGTCACAGGAGTCATCAATTCAGTGAGTTTAGTGCATTCACCCCATGGTGCTGCAGTGGTTTCTGTCGATTTGCTGGGGGTGGCAGCAATTATGTTATACTCCTTCCCTCCTCACACCCAGTCCCAATACTGCCTCTCCCAACCAACTGTAGCCCTGACCTACCTACCTTAATTCCGTTGCTACTGCTTCTCTGAGTAATCTGCCAGCTTGCTAAATAAATTCTTGTGCTATTGTGTACTTTTGAAGGTGCATCTTTGAGATGAGTCATTAAACCAAGGCCCCGCCTGCTCTCTCAGATGGATGTAAAAGATCCAATCACTATTTGAAAAAAGACCGAGGGGAGTTCTTCCCAATGGCCTGGCCAACTGGCCCTTACCTAACATGTAATTAAAACAAAAAAGATGATCTGATCGTTACCTTATTGTTTGTGGGACCTTGCTGTGCTAAATTGTTTGCTGAATTGCAACAATAATTGCACATCAAAAGTAGTTCATTGGCTGCACACATTGAGATGTCATGAGGTCTTGAAAGATGCTATATAAGTTGAAGTCTTCCTTTCCATCCTTGAAACCATTGCACAAATTAGCATTGTTCTTATTGCTCTGCAGATGACTGAAATGCCAGCAAGGTTTTGTGCTCTTTTTTTCTGCACCACCATTTTTGGACCCAGCAAGAATTTTTTCGAGCAGCATTACTTCATTCTCTCATAACAGTACAGTGGAAATGTTCTTCCGAGCTAATGCAGAAATTTTGGTCATTTGAGATTTTAGCAGAATAGTGGGTGAGGCCTCGGCTGTGACCTGACTTGTCAATAGGATGTCTGAGGCAATCATTCATTGACACTCGACAACTGAATGTGCAAGGGTCAGGTTAAAACAATCGCACGTGTGCCACACCCCACACAGGCTGTTTAAATTCCACCTCTTGCTGTCCAACAGGTGCTGCAGGAGTACAAAATTACTCACATTCTGGTCCTTCCTATGCTTCTGGCCCTCTCGGAGCATAATGAGCCTGAGAGGCACTCACAAGCCTCAGAGGCTCCCCTTGAGGCATGAACACCTGTAGCTATAAGATGACTACAGACCATTGCACTGCCATAGCTCATCCACCCCAACCGCAAACATATGCATTTATAGCACTTACAATTTGACAAACTGAACAGGTTATAACACCTGCCCTGGGCTGCCATCGCATTCTATCTGCTGGGGAACAGGACTGCTTTGAAACAAGAGGAAGAAAACCCCGAAACTTAATGAACCTCCAAAAGCTGACTGCCATGTATGATTTCCTCTTATGATCATGACTCCATTTCAGCAAGTGGTGACTGATGGTTCTATATTTTGCCCTCCCTTTTTGTATAAATGCCTGTGATTTAAATCATTGTTTCATTGCACAACTCTGAAAAGTTCTTTGTGAATGAAAGGCTACATGTCTGAATCAGTTCCCTGTACCTTACATTAAAAAAAAATGCCTTGTACCTTTATTTTATAAAGAAATGCAGCATAGTATGCATGGAATTGTATTGCGTGTGAAGACCTTCCTTTGGAACTGTATGTATAGAGCGCCATCTGCCTTGAATTCTGAATGCAACAAATTAGTTTTGATTTTATTTGTAGCAAACCAGTTCTGGGCTTGTTTGATTGGACAGGATGCTACATAACGTGAATGTAACACTTCAGAATCTTTGGGAGGAATGCAAAAGTAAAATTGCATGGAGGGCAGAAATTGTCAGGTTCTATCAGCAATGAGCACTTCTGAAATGTTTCTAATAGACACGACCAAATTGGAATTTTAAGTGCCAGGGTGATGTTGCTTTTCGCACAAGGGAAGGCCCAGTAGCCACTTAAAGCCTGCTGCTATTGTTCGCAGTGGGTCTAGTAAGCCGCTAGTATAGGATTTTTGACTCCAAGGATCTTACTTTTGTATGGCATCTGTCCCAGTTAAACTGAAGCACTTTGGCTTTTTTGTTGGTGAATTTTTGTTTTTGCGCCTCATAGGCCGAACAGAAATATCTTGGCCAATCCGTGGAGTTTTTAGTCGCAGTAGTATCAGAGTAACAATATGGTGGAGAGAAAACATTCTGGAATACCCCAGGGTGATTTGCTTTGTCAGGGGCCAGCTGCTGATGTATCATGCACCTGCACAATCTTCTACCTTTGCTTCCAGGCTCCGATGAGCAAGAACAAGATTGGCATGGCCTTCACATGAAAAGACTTGTGTCTATCACTTCTCAGCGCATCCATCATTTCAAAGAAGCCTTCTAGGCAAAGGGCGGATTCTGATGCATTACACTAGGCTGCTGCATATGATTTTCCTTGATGCATTCAGTTTTTAGAGAATGGGAAAAAATATAGTTCTGGCCACAGACTCTTGAAGAGGTACATATCAGTCATGTAGTCACAGGTTTTGCCTGATCTTCCTGGAATGTAAATGTTTTTTTTTCCCTTGTGAATTGGGACCTGCTGCGTTCTATGATGTGTTCATTATTCACATTCGCCCTCTGCAACACCCTGTCCCTTGCCCATTCACTGCTGTTCTGGACCTTAGTGTTTGTGGCCCTTAAGACCTTCTGTCTCAGATGGAACAAGGTGAAGGCCTCCATCCTTTCTGGATCTCTCGTGAGCCTGGTCAATATTTATCCCTCAATAATGTCAACAAAAACAAATTAACACATTGCAGTTTATGGGAGCTTGCTGTGTGTGCATTTAGCTGTCAAGTTTCCTACATTGCAACAGTGACTACACTTAAAAGCACTTAATTGGCTATAAAGCGCTTTGGGACATCCTGAGGCTGTGATAGGTGCAATATAACTGCAAATTTTATTTTTCCTTTTGCCTGCACTGCTCTAGACAAATGGAGAGTGAGACTTTCCGTTCCCAGGTTTCCACTGGAATGCCACTAGCAATAGCCTGTGCTACAGCGTTTTTAAAAATGCCAACCCTCGTCATTTTTGAAATGTTCTGATTCAGGAAATGTACGTTTTCAACTCACTTTTTGTTTGTTTGTTGATGTGGTGCAGTCCTTCAAGTTTCAGATCAATTGCTAGGCTGTTCCGCGCCACATGTCAAGATTTTACCTCGTGCAGTTGGGATTTTATTTTGTAAAGCTTTTGATCCATTCAACAGCAGAGGCATTGTTTTACTAAGTGCTCCTTATGGCACATACGAGTAGATGTGGCAGGGTTGTTTTGTTTAATGTCTGGCTGGCATCCACATATTCTAGCCTGCAAAGAGGCTATGTCAAAACTATATTCAGATCTAAACGATATATTTGCGTGCTTGCTGATTAGCACCGTCAGTTTTCTTTTGCTGATTTTAATGTCATAAAGTAATGTAATGTGCACTTGAAGACTATTACACTCGTCACCATTAACCGTGTGCAATATGGGTGCACTTTTATCTTTCCTGATCTGGCCATTCTTAATCAGCAGAGGGAGGTAAGAAAAAATTAATACAAAAGTAAAATACTACAATTGCTGGAAACCTGAAATAACACAAAAAGCTGAAGAAACTCAGCAGAACGGACAGCCTATGTAGAGAGAAACAGAATTAACATTTCAGGTTGGTGACCTTAAAAATGGACATTGCTCTCAAAGCTGTCACAAAAAAATCTTTGAAAGCACCTGAGGTCTGAAAAATCATCAGCTATACTAGCTCACTCACATGAAGACTTTTGCATTGTGACCTGCAGGTTATAAATTATTTTCTGCACATTATTCTAAGTTTGTGGAGATGGAGATAAGTGACTTTTTTTTAGGTGCAGTTGGACATATAGAATGTATGTTTCGCTTCTGAGTTTGTAGCACATTCAATTGCTTTTTGAAACTTGTGTGTCTGTAGAGTGGGAAAGGCTGGAGAATTCCAGCGCCGATAGAAAACTTCGGAAAAGCAGATTTGAGTTACCAGTGCTACTGCATTATATCGTTCATTACAACCAGGTATCCCGCACTCTGCTGATCTCCATCTTGTCATGGGCTGGTTAATAGTATTTGTGTGTCAGAAGCCTTCAAAAAATATGTTTTACTTTTTCTCAAGGGAATGTATGTGTGCCAACTAATGTTGCGTGTTAAGTAGCGCTGTTTCTTGGCAACCCATAGTTTACAAAACTGTGTTTTAAGCTTAAATAAACAGTAGCAGTTTCCTCATTCTTCTCATTTTGTTGCTATGTAATTGGTATGTGCTGAGTCCGAGCTACTCGTTCAGAATTTCTCCAGTGGCGTGCAAACAGGCTGTGGCAAACAACATAAACTCACCTGACTGACGGCCACATTTTTGTCCTATTTAAGTATGTGTATCGAGAGCCATCTGATTGTTTCGGTCCCTAAAGGCTTAATACTCTTAAGCGAGTGCTATCATCTCTTGGCTTCTTGTGTAAATACTGGAACTGCTGGAAAAGTACAAGTTGCCATGACAAAGTGTGTCCAGAGAGAAAGAGAAGACAATAGTGTTGGGGTGTTAAAGGGTGCATTAGTGTTATTTGAGGTTAATAGGATCTGACTATTAAGAAGTTCTTTAAAAGCCTTTTCAGGTATTAATGATTATTGGTTATAAGTACAGTTGAAATCCATAAGTTCCAGCCTACTCAGTGTTGCAGCTAGTTAATCATTGAGTGACTAAGCCTAACACACCAGCAAGTTTCGATTCCTGGTAGTGGGTGAGGCAACAGTAGGGGGTGTTGCAATTGTAGCCTGCATTGGTGAGGGGGATCAGTTAGAGTTGCCACTCCTGGTCGCTGTTGAACAGCCCTCAATGCAAGTCGACTTGTGTTCTGTTGGATTAAGGACAGGATTGTGACTGCTGTAGTGCCCTTCCCGCACATTTGAATAGTTTGCCAACATATTACCTGGATTTGCAGATGAAGCACTGTTACCCGGGTCAAATACTAGAGAGCACCCTGTGCCTGTGAAATTGTACCTCCACATGAAGTCAATGCATTCGGGAGAATGACAGGAATCTGGCAGAAAAACACAGGTTCAGCAAAGGATTTAAAAAAATAAATAAATTCCAACTCGTATATTAACACTTTTCACTGCATAGTGAGAATAATTTGAGCATTTAACAAGCTCGTAAACTTTACTGCAAGTGTTCCAAAAGACTACATAAAGCTACAACAAGCATGTGTCATTTGTAACTGGGACACATCTATTTGATTACCCTCCCAACTCCATGTTACCTGTCATTTGACTAGGAGAAGGAAATAGATGTTCTGTGTAAAGCTCCATAACCCAGAAGCACTTGCTGGCAGCCAGCAGAGTATGTTCAGCAGTCCATGCCAAATATCAAAAGTCAGCATATTAAATATTTGGACCGTTGGGTAGTTTCAATATGACAGGCACCAATTCAGAAAGTCAAGG
Source organism: Cetorhinus maximus (assembly GCF_964194155.1). NCBI lineage: Eukaryota > Metazoa > Chordata > Chondrichthyes > Lamniformes > Cetorhinidae > Cetorhinus > Cetorhinus maximus. The sequence continues at coordinate 3,229,666 of NC_135908.1, forward strand.
TTTAAATTCTCAGCTCACAGCTCACATCTCTCACTTGCTTTTCATAGACATCTCCCATTCTAACTTCAGGGGTGTATGGCAACGTTGTGGTAATGTCACTGGACGAGTAATCGTTTTTTATCTGTCTTTGCCACAAAAGGAGCTTCCTAAGATTTTTTTTCTTTCATGGGATCAGTGTCACTGACGAGGCCAACATTTTCCCATCCCTAATTGCTCTAGAACTGAGTGGCTTGTGAGGCCATTTCAGGGGGAGTTAAGAGTCAACCACATTGCTGTGGGCCTGGAGTCACGTGTAGGCCAGACCGGGTAAGGAATGGAGAATTCCTCTTCTGAAGGACGTCTGTGAACCAGATGGGTTTTTACAGCAATCAGTTGTTTCATGGCCACCATTACTGAAGCTAGCTTTCAGTTGTGGATTTTTATTCATTGAAATTAAATTCATTAGCTGCTGTGGTGTGGGAATTGAACCTGTTTCCCAGAGCATTAGCTTGGGCGTCTGGATTACTCGTCCAGCAACATTGCCATAACGTTGCCATATGCCCCTGAAGTTGGAATGGGAGATGTCCATGAAAAGCAATGTGAGCTGTGAGCCTACAATTTAAACCTTGACTTTCTGAATGGGTGCCTCTTGTCATATTTAAACTACCCAATGGTCCAAATATCTAATATGGTGTCTTTTGGGGAATCTGACACCTTTAAGGTTTGGAGTTTGTTGTGGAATTTAATTTTCTTAAAAGCATCTGTGTATGGTGACCACCTCTACTCCCATGTTAAAAACAACGAGTGGTTGATGTGGAAAATTAAGCATTTTTTCTTTATATGCTCTTTAATTTAGCACAGCGAATTCCTGTGTCACTGTGGAACATGGTTAGGAATTCAGTTAATCACTTTTCCCCCACTGCAAAGGGCTGACATAACCAATAAAGTTTAACATTGAATCTTAGGCTTTAGAAAGCCATGCTGACGCACTGCAAATCATTATGGGGGCTGTAGTCCCCACAACAGACCACTCCTGTGAAGCAGTTTAAGATTGGATGTCTTTCAGTAATGCATTCCAATAACGTGCTTTTAAAAAAAAATTTTAATTCCCTCACATTCCTCTTGGAATTTATGATTTCCTCTCGAGTCAACCTATGAAGCAATCACTCTTCTGCATCCAAAGGTGCTGGCTGGAGACTTTATCTGAAACCATCTACCTTACAAAAGTATCCCTGTGATCCATTCATTCTCCCGACATCTTTTTGGTGCAGTTCATGATTTTTGTTTGGCATTCCCTCCTGACTCGTGGGTTGTGGTTGGTTCGTTGTGAGGATTGAGTAGATAGAAATCCTATCTGTGGCAATTGCATCACCCATTTCCTCTCTTGAATGCTTTGGTTTTGAATGTCAAGTATTTTTCTTTCCCGCTCTTCCCACTGTCACAGGATAGTTTGTATTTCTGCAAACGCAAGACAGGGGCATGAACCCCAGGCTGGATTTTTGATATCATGAGGTATATAAAAGGTTTTGACAACATAGTTCTGCAAAACTTAACAGTTTTGTCACTCCTCAACATTTTCAGCTTATATGCCTGGTTTGTGCTACATTTGGCTTCAATTTAAATTGCCAGGATTCCCTAGTGAGTCACTCAGTTTTACAATTATATAAGCAACTTTCTGCATTCCTAAAGAACATGCCTAGTTTTCATTGCAAGCAGCTGTTCATGGAACTGCTATAGTTTCAAGTGATGCACTTAAGATATTTGAAGTCCAATGTTTGTTTTTATCAGAGTCATTGCAAGTATAATTGCAGTGAAATTATTGTATTTATTTTAAATATATACTATCTATCTATATATATATATATATATATATATTTATTTGTGTGCCTGTCTGGTGCATCTGTATATGTGTAAGTAGTTGGTCCCCATTGATTACTTTCGCAAATGACACATCTGGGCAGGAGTTCAATGTATTGGGCATTCACTGTATCCTAACACTGCTGCATCAGATAAACATTGCTTTCCAGAAACTGAATTTTGATTAGCCCATCAGTTTTAGGCTTGAGCATGTCCAGTTAATTTTACATACCATGAAGTGCTCCAGTAATCAACATCCCACACTGGTTAGGGCCACTTTAACCTGTGCAAGTCAATGTAACAGCACAATGGAATGATGCACCTGGATTTATCGGATACTGCTCTATCGCCACTGAAGTGAACTCAATGTTTAACCGTTTGATTGTTGACAATTATCTCAGCTTGAGGTGTAAGTGAAGCTCGAGACAAATGTGAAACGTTTTTCATATCTTAGTGCCTAACCCGGTTACAGGTCACTTGCAACTTCAAAAAAAATCGGACTAGCGCTAAAAGCAGTTGGAAGACTGGTTAACAGATTATTTTGAACTGATGGACATAATATAATGAGAGAGCGCTTGGATACTTGTGGACTCTGCTAGCAGATTTCCATCCCTGAAAGTTACTGGTGGAGCAGCTAGATCTTTATGACAATTTGGCATGGTTGCTTTCATTGACTTTTTAAATGGAAAATTCAAATTCTCAAACTGCTATAGTGTGATTTGCACTCTGTTTTTCTACTGCCAGGATGTTCACAGGAGAGAAGTGGTGTCTTTAGCATAGCCCCCGAATGTTTTTTCCACGTTTTACAATGACATTGTGTTTGCTTGCCTTACAGATTCGGGATTGGTTGTCCCGAGTATTTCTTACGACTTACACAAGAAGTTGCTGGCAACTGCTGAAAGGCATGGCCTGTCATTGGAGCGCAGACTGGAAATGACTGGAGTGTGTGCCAGCCAAATGACACTAACACTGCTTGGTGGGCCTAACAGGTACTTCTAGGCTTATGTACATCACTCTGTCTTTCTATTTTTAAAAAAAAGCACGATGAGCCTTCTATAATCTAGTGAGCTTCTCTCGGTGAGAGATTTTTATGCTTTGTGTGGGAAATTGAGCAGTTTTTTCCACTACTGATTTGGGTTTCCAGTGGCAGCATCAAGCTTCTATTCCCATGTCAGTGTGACATGAGCAATTTTAGTGGTGGATGGTTGTCTGCTGTGTCTAATGAGAATTAGTTTGAAATTATCTTAAGCCACTTGTGGTGTCCAAAGTCCTGCCACTGGCCCCACTCTCCTCCAGTTTCTCCATACCAGTTATTTGTATTGACTTCTAAGCAATCGTGTTTCTCCCTTTACACGGAAGCTCTTCTTTAGCATCACCATCCCCTCATCTGTGCATCTACGGAGCACTTTCATTCACTCAGATGGAAGCTAGTGTTTCACACTGGGGGATTCTCAAATCAGCAGTTGTTTGCTCTAGTTTGAAACTTTGCTGCTCTTTTTGTAACTTTTTTCCAGCTGGTGTATCCACGAGTCACCAACCTTGTGTGTAGGCAAATGGAGCGGGTTCAAGTGTTGGTAGTGGCGCAACATGCTGCTCTTTCATATCAGGGAAAGAAGAGAAAAATCACTTATGTATTCTGAAAGATCAGTGATATGTTAGCGTTGAATGCCTGCAAAATGCAGAGGCTCAAACTCCATGAAGATAATGATTCCTCAGTGGTTTTGGGAAGATTACACTGTGGTTGCTGCTGGTGATGTGAGACTTGCTTGTCACGCTAGCATGTCAGCAAACAGTGTAAAACCAGCCTCAGCTTGATGGAGAGATGGTGGCATAATGGTAATGTCACTAGACAAGTAATCGAGAGGTCCAGGTTGATGCTGTGGGAACACGGGTTCAAATCCCACATGGCACCTGGTGGAATTTTAATTCAATTAATAAAATATGGAATTGAAAACTAGTCTCGGTAATGATCATGAAACTATTATCAATTGTCGTTTAGGGAAGGAAATCTGCTGTTTTTAACCTGGTCTGGCCTATATGTGACTCCAGACCACAGCAATGTGGTTGACTCTTAACTGACTCTGAAATGGCCCAGCAAGGCACTCAGTTCAAGGGCAGTTAGGGATGGGCAACAAATGCTGGCCTTGCCAGTGACACCCACATCCCATGGAAGAATAAAGGAGAAAAACCTCACATTAGGTTGATCCCAAGTGCACAAACTAGGCTTATCTTACTCAAATAATGGTTATACCATGGGGACACAAACAAGCATCATTGAGAGCTGTATTTTAGAAGCTATGTTGCACCAACTTAATCAAACCCAGTACAGTAACAGCAAAGTCCCATGCCTAACGCTGATCCCGATGCTAAATTTTAATTCTGAATGTTAGTGATGCCGTTTTTGTCTTTCGTGTAGGGCATGAGCTGGCACTAGCAAACATTAATTTTTTCAAATTGTGACTTGATGTCTGTTGCGGCTAGAACTGAGGAAATAGTTTCATATGGTGCAGGATATTTGAACGGGCAATTTCCTCCTTGGGTGTGGAGCTCAAACAAATCAGAATTTCAAATATTACGAGTTCCTGCCAGTTTGTGACTACCTTTTGGGGAGTAGGAGTAGCAGCATTTTTCTTCTACTGTCTTGTTTTCTCACTCATTGTACATTTGTACACAGAGTGGCCCCCTCATTGTACTCTAGAATATTACATCCCTTATTGAGATTCTACACATTCTTGGGACATTTCTCAAATGTTTGAACATTTGGAATCTAAAGATACAATCTTTTATTCATCAGTGAAGTTCAAAACTGGCTCTCAAAACTTTGTTATTTTAAAAAAAGAGTAACTCTTGCCTGTGTGAAATGGTTGAAGCCACTGATTTTCACAGGGAAAAGTGGACAGGTGCTGGGATGCAAGCTCCCAGAATCCTGCGTAATAGCTTGACCTTTGGCCTATTCACTCACCATTAAGTAGAGGTCCTGGTCATGGCTTTATAGTTCTAACAATCAACTAGTGCCATGTTTAGATTCTAAAACAGCTGAGAGACGCTCATATCTGCTGTATTTTTTTTACCCCCAATCCCACTTTCTGAAGGAGCTAATTCCAGCAGGGGTATGACTCCATGGCAGCCAAAAACACTCAGATGCCCTCACTCAGGGCCAGGAGAAAAATCATGGGCTCCAGTGCTTCTCCTGCTTCCAGGTCCCTTATCCCTCCCCCTACTTTAACCCTCCCCTCAGTCATGCTTGATATTTTTTCACCTTTCAAGATTCACCAATCACAGAAAGGCCCTAGTAAAATAATAATGCCCATTGTTGGCATCTGCTGACAAATATCATCCGATATATATGCAGCATGGGTCATTAAAATTAAGAGCAGCAACAATATAATGCAGTGGTAATTTGTGTGCACCCTATAGGTGATCCCACTGTGACTATTAAACAAACCAGAGTGTACAAATTTTACTTCAGCATTGTGCAATATTGTTAATTTGACAGGAAAATATCCCATTAGTTATTTGTAATGCTGTGCAGATGCTAACACTGATTTCAGTGACTGCCCCAGCCTCATTAACATGTTATGCACAGTGCACCATATGGACATGGTCACAGTGAATTCATATTTGGGGAAAGATTCAATACTTGCAACCCAGATAAACTGCACAAGATCTTTTCCATTCTGTAGAAGTAGAAGACGACTTCCTTTTGCCTGGGTGCATGATACTATTCAATATAATTATTTCATACAAGGTATGTAATTGAATTCTATTTTATCAGTAATCTCTGAGTAGAAAGATCAAATGACTCCTAAGCAACAAAGGGGAATGACTGAACAACATGGGTCTTCACTGTCAGTGAGAAGGTTTGGAGCCCTCATGTGTCTCTGTGCAACACAACTTAGGAGACCAGAGGACAAAGACTGAATGGTTCACAATTGTATCTGTCTTGATCAGCAAGTCTGAAGACTCTGCTGCTTCTCATTCCCCCGACCCTCCACCAAACCGCTCTCCCCCCCACCCCCGATCTCCTGCCGCTCCCCCCGTCCGCTGCCGTTCTCACTGCCATCACCTCTCGCCCCCGCTTGCTGCCGCCTCCCCTCCCTCCCATATCCCTGCCACATCTCCCACCCCCCCCCACATGCATGCACACAGGATTGAATTGATTACGACGATTTGAACTGCCATTTTTCATGTAAAAACATTCTTAGTTGCTGCACTGTTGTTGAACTTCGGGCAGCCTTGCAGTTTTCTGGTGAGCTTTACAAAAGAAATTGCAGCCAGGGAGCTGCCCGAAGGTCAGAAGCAGCGCAGCGACTTAGTGAAATTGACCCGACTGATGCCCCTGTTTTGGACTCAGCCTAACAGATCCATTTTATTTAAGCTGTTGTTTCACGTTTGCAGCTCTGGCTGCTCAGTGTGGATGACGAGAAGTTCTATTTACATCACTGGCCCCAGGCCCCCTCGCCCCATGAGCCCCAGTGTTTTGCACCGTCTGCACTCCTGCCTCTCCATGGCCCTGCCCTCCCCAATGTGAGCCTACACGGCGTGGACAAGCAAGGCAGAGTCGCAACCGAGTCCCATCTTGAAATACCTCAACATTTGTACACAGTTTCCCATAGGGCTCACTGGGTAACAATTGCATGGGCACAATTGCTGATATTTCTTCTCCCTACCGCTGTAACCAGTTGTGGCGTTGCTACTTCAAAACAGACTCTGGGATGAAACCTAGACCTTGCTGGTCTGTGTGACTTGATCCTGCACTAGGGCAAACCAGGTGGCTACCTTTTGATACCATTTTTTACTCAAAGGCATTTTGTCAACACAGCATTTAAACTAATAATAGCACTTAAAACTCCCAATCTATTACGATGGCACCTAAAACCACACAGCATGATGGATTTTCAGCACTTGAGTATAAGTTTAGGGATGACAGTCAACTGGGCAGGATACTGGAAGGGTGCCAGTTCCTGCAGACCCATGCTGCAGCATGAATGAGGAGAACTTGTGAAGAAAATTGGGCAACATGGTGCCCAAAGAATTACTTTGTTCTTAAACTGCCAACAGAGCAAATCATTTTTATTGTTGGTTAGAGTACATCATTTTCCTTATTCTTTCATGGGACGTGGGCATCACTGGTAAGGCCAGCATTTGTTTGCCCATCCCTAATTACCCTTGAATTGAGTGGCTTGCTAGGCCATTTCAGAGGACAGTTTCAAGTCAACCACATTGCTGTGGACCTGGAGTCACAAGTAGGCCAGACCAGGTAAGGATGGCAGATTTCCTTCCCTGAAGGACATTAGTGAACCAGATGGGTTTTTATGACAATATCACTGATAGTTTCATGGTCACCATTACTGTTGGATACCCTCACATTCCAAATTTATTAACTAAATTTAAATTCCACCAGCTACTACCTAGAGCATTAGCTCGGGCCAGTGACAGGACCACAATGCCACTGTCTTCTCGTACAATACTTCCATGTGATTGCAAATGAGTCTAAGGATGATTTTGCTTAAAGGTTAAATCAGAAGGATATTTATTCTGTGTTCAAGGTTAAACCCCAAGAATGTTCACCAGCGTCCGACAGTTGCATTGCTGTGTGGACCACATGTGAAGGGCGCTCAGGGAATCAGCTGCGGCCGTCATCTTGCCAACCACCAGGTGCAGATTATCCTGTTCCTGCCCAACTTTGTGAAGATGCTGGAGTGCATCACCACGGAGCTTCAGCTTTTCAGCAAGACAGACGGCAAGCAAGTGGCCAGTGTCAAAGGTGCGTTATCTTCCGGTCTGCGTGAATCTCATCCTTTTGCCCGTTGCAGGCCGCGTGGAACCTGCGTGAGTGTAAATGTGTTGAACCTTGGACAGTCCTCACTGGGGTTTTTGAGAAGCCTTTCACCAATGACTGGTTATCAAGTACGTGCGTTTAATAAATTTCTGCAGGGTGGGATTGCATCTATTTCATTCATTCTAGAACTGAGCAAATTTACTTTTTAAACAAGCAGTCAGGCCTTTGCTAAATTACTATTTATTTCAGTTATAAATTTTAAGTTAGCAATTTGCATGGGCAGATTAAACCAAGAACAGAGATAACAGCAAGGTACATGCAACTAAGTACAGCCAAGTATCTAAAATCATGAAGGGTCTGGACAGAGCAGATAGGGAAAAACTGTTCCCATTGATGGAAGGGTCAAGAACGAGAGAGCACAGATTTAAGTTAATTGGCAAAAGAAGCAATGGAGACATGAGGAAAAACTTTTTTTTTCACGCAATGAGTGGTTAGGATATGAAATATGCTGCCTATGAGCCTAATGGAGGCAGGTTCAACTGAGGCATTCAAGAAGGAATGGGATTATTATCTGAAAAGGAAGAAGGTGCTGGGTTATGGGGAGAAAATGGGGGAATGGCACTGGGTGAATTGTTCATTTGGAGAGCTGGCGCAGATATGAATGGCCTCCTGTTCTGTAAGAATTCTCTGATTCTGTGATCGAGTTCTTGGAGTTTGGCTCTAGAGGTAGCCAGATGGTTAATTCAAGCCCCACTCCCTGAGCACGTAATTTAGGCTGAAACTGCAGAGTAAGTACTGAGGGGAGTGCTACATTGTTGAAGGTGCCAATCCTAGGATGAAACCCTAACATGAGTCCAGTTCTGGTGGCTTAAGTGACACCCTGCAAAGGAAACTAGGGAATTCTCATGGTGTTGTGGCCAACATTCTTCCTTTGGCTGACACAACTAAGAAAAAAATAACTGGCCATTAGCCTGATGTCTCTTTGTTGAATTCTGCTGTGTGCAAAATGGCTTTCATGTTTTCCATCAAAGCAAATCCCTGTGTTTCAAACCAATTCCTTTTCTGTCGTGCACTTTGAGACATTTCCATTTGAAAGAAATGCATGCAGAATGTCAGCCCTAGTGCAGTTGTTATCTCTGAATTAGCATCAATAGTATTCATCTCTAGGCTGTCAGTTAAATATGATGATGCAGGTGAAAATTTCACAACAAGATCTTACTTTTGAGAAATAAACGCACAAAGTTTTTATTTTAAACTGAGATTGTTATGGAGCATTTTGGTGAAATGCTAAACCCCCCCAAACTGTGGGAAAACACTCATGAGAACAATTAAAGATTTTGTCTCCGCAAATGCGGGTTGCATCTGGACAGAGCATTTAAAGATATCTTAAGGCCAGTTTGAAATACAAGCTATTATGACCTGCCACTGCTGGTGAGAGTAAGTTGAATATAGGTGCAGTTTTTCCCTCAGCTTTTTGTTACCAATGCACAAAATATTTCTAATGACCACACAAGAAGTCTCCAGAACGTAGTTGGATAACAGTTAACGTATTTAATTCACACCTCAAAAATGTAATAAATTTGAGCACCCAGCAAAGTGCAGCTGCTTTTATTTTGAGCTCACTGCACTGTTTGTGGGATCGACTCCGATGTGTGGGTTTCACTAAAGAAAACTTGTTGGATTTGCTAAGGACACGAGCCTTCAGGAGTGTTCCCCCCCACCCCGACAAATTTACTTTGGCTGTATGGAACCTGGGTGTCTGGAGCTGTCTGTGCTAGGTAGATGATATGGCAGTATAAAACCAGCGTAAAATCCTCCTCCTACACTCCTTTCAAACTTCAAATTGTACTTTTCTTTCTGGGCTATTTGCCAGACCAACCCATCTGAAGGGGGAGAAGATGGACTGGGCTGCTTTCCTACTTTGCACTTGGTACATTATATTCACCAGTTCCTGTTTATTTTACCTGGCACCTTGCAAAAAAGCAAGTAAGGCCAATTGTTCTGTGAGCTCAGTTTTAGTTATTCTATAAAGTCTGCTCAAGGAATATTATGTCTTTAGAGGGTCAGTTAATCAGTGTACTGTTGTTTAAACAATGGTAATGTTTATCTAGAAGGTTTTTGGCTGCTAAATATCTTTGTATTATAATGTTTGATATTGGATTACACTGAAACTTCCAAGTAGTTTTACACAGAACAACCAAAACTGGTTTCAACATTGCTCATTATCAGCTTAAAAAAAAATACATGCTGATTAACTTTTAAAGGCTGTTACACCACTATTTGGATCCTTCTATAATTCCCTAGTTATTTTTAATAGAAATACGCAGTTTGCTATTCAAACTGACATTTCCTTCCCCTCCCTCATATATACCCTCATTCCACCCCTACCCCCAATTTTCTTCCCCCTCCCCCTGAAGGCACCGACTCATGCTGCATTACATTTCCATGGTTGCTGGCTGCCCTCCATTGTTTATCCAAGTGGCTGTCCTTCTCATGTGAATGCAGAAGGTGAGTGATTCTCCCAACATTCATACCTGTCGTTTCCAGACAAGAGTCGGGACCCACTCTGATCTTTTTTGCCCCCTATTCTAGTGCAGAGACTCTGTCCTCCTCCTTTCTCCTTTGTAAATAAGACCTTATTCTAACCTACACCATTGATTCCACGCGCCCCCCAAACCTCCTCATAAACAGCAGTTGTGACTGTGATTTATGCGGAGAGGAAAACGTGTTTTTCCATTAGTCAATTGGCATTTTTCTGCTGTTTCTATGTGTCGTTCTAGAGTTGTTTTACCAAAATTCTATAAGTTTCAGAAAAGGTTAAAACTTTGATTTAAATTTTGGAAGCCATTAATAATGTCATGTCCCTGGTTCCTAAAAGAATTCCGCCTCCGGTTTCAGGTCATTAGGAAATGGCTCTCAATAGAATGCAACAAAGGTGCAATGGCCAAGTCATGTTCCAGCTTGCATTATAGGCAAAGAGAATATGTTATTGGCTCTTGACAAGTGCAGCTTCGTTCAGCCACAGCCTCAGAACTGCTCATGCCTGGGGTTCTTCAACTCTATTTCGTTCTGATGCTAAGATCTCAAAAGCGTTGCAACCCTGAATCAGTCGATGTTCATGGAGATATTAATCTTGCCTTTGGCACAGTTTTTTGCCCACCTGTTGCAAATCCTTACAACTTGGCATAGATTAAGATTCCAGTTCTGATTGACACCAGTATACCCCAAGGCATGAATACAGTACTAAGAAGTGGAAAGAGAAAATTGTCAGTGAGGAACTCCATCTCTAAAACTTTATGAAGTGTTCTTTCAAAGTTACAAGCCCTGCCATTTCAAGTTCCTTGGTGGTCTGCATGCTTTGTGTGAATGTCTGCTGCTTAAATTGGGACTCTTTGGGTTCTGAGACCGGAGATGGCAGTTGAAACTTCGATTATACCCTTTGCGGAAGAGAACGAAAGGAATTTAGTCATATAGTGCCTTTTTTGATTCTCTGGATGCCCCAAAGTGCCTCATACCTTTTCATAAATGCTGTTGGTAGAATACAGAGAAACCTGGCAGCCATTTCACATACAGCAAGGTTCCTTATACAGCAGTGTGATACATAATCAGATAAACTGCTTTGTGATGTTGGTTGAGGGAAAATATTGGCCAGGACACTGGGGAGAGGTCCTCTGCTGTTCTTCGAATAGTGGAGTGGGATCTTTTGCATTCACGTAAGCAGATGGGGGGGGCCTCGGTTTAACGTCGCGCACAAAAAACAGCACCCCTGACAGTGCAGGGCTCCCTCAGTACTGCAACACACTGTCAGCCCAGATTATTACATGACTCTCTGGTTAACAGTATCTCTGTTATATAATTTCTATATTGTAGCCTTTATTAGATAACTCTTTTTTGCTGTAACTTTTACTGCACAGATCCTCTGTACTGTAACTCCTGTTACACAATGCTTACGCAGCTCGACCCATACTGTCCTCTGTGCATGCTGCACTTTGCAACCCTGTAGACTCTGCTGCAAGAGGTGGGCAACCGAGGTCAATTGTACCGCGCCACCACAGCTGGTGCCCTGGCTGAGACCAATAGATTCAGTACCAACACAAAACAGAACTTGAATTTTCCTAATATTCATAGCTTTGGTATGCTCTCTGCCTCACTCCATGCTCAACATTCTGTAGTCTCCTATGTAACACCGTTTTTGGAGCACCACTGCCACAAGAAGTGCAGCTGTTTGATACGGCCCATCATGATCTTACCGAGGAACTATGGATGAGCAATGAATGCAGCTTTAGTGTCGCCCAAATCCTGAAAGCAATTCAGATGGTTTAGAGTAAGCGCGCATTGAGGATGTCAGTCAAACCATCATTTCCATATTTCACCTCATTCCTATATTTACTTAGTTCTGATGGAGAGTCATACAGACTCGAAACGTTAACTGTGTTCCCCTCCACAGATGCTGTCAGACCTGCTGAGTTTTTCCAGCTGTAATTGTTTTTGTTTCAGTTAACCCATCCTTGCCTTTAACTCATATTGCAGGGAGAAAGCTTCTGCACCCTGGCTAAACACCTCCACCATCAGTAACCTAGAGAGCAATCTTTCACATTTTTGACATGCCCTTAAAGCACTTCACAGCCAGCTAATTACTCAATCGGTGCACAGCATGGTGAATGACCAGTTAATCCATTTTGGTGGTGTTGGTTGAGGGATGGATATTGCCTAGGCACTGGGAGGGCTCTCCTCTTTTAAAACGTGCTGCAAGATCTTTTCTATAAGCCCTTTGGGCTTCGGTTTAATGCCTCAACTGGAAGAGGGCACCTCTGACAATGCAGCTTTGCTCTCAGTCCTGTGCTGAAGTGTCAGTCCAGGTTGTGTACTCAAGTTCTGGAGCAGCACTTGAACCGTACAACCTTGTGACTCAGCGGCAACAGTGCTACCGCTGGCAAGTCAGATTTATCTCTGGTCATTCATCCAGCACCAGCAGAGTCACATGGGATTTTCCAGTCTCCAATTTGTACTGAATGCATCAAGTAGATCACATTATTGGATTTTAGACTTGACACAAGGAAGTAGTACTCTTTAAGTGGAATTTTCTCCCACATGTTTTTCTTGAGTAACTTACCTTTTTTCTTTGCAAATTTCCAGACTTGCCGGACACTCCTGTTGACTTGGTGATCAATTGCCTTGACTGTCACGAGAACCCGTTTCTTCGCGAGCAACCGTGGTACAGAGCCGCTGTCGAATGGGCCAACCAGAATCGGGCTCCAGTGTTGAGCATTGACCCGCCCGTGGGTGAATTGGAGCACGTCATTGATGCCAAGTGGTCTTTAGCCCTCGGCCTGCCTTTACCGCTGGGGGCAAGTGCCGGCCGGGTGTATCTCTGTGATATTGGGATACCAAAGAAGGTTTTCCAGGAAGTGGGAATCTCCTATCATTCGCCTTTTGGTTGCAAGTTTGTTATACCTTTGCACTCTGAGTAATCGTGGCTTAACGCACAAGAGGAAGACCGTACAGGCCATAAAACATCTCAGCAGCTGGGCAGAGAGAAGAATGTGGAAGTGTTAGAAGCCTTAATGTACAACTGACTTGGATCTAAATAATATTGTTGCAGAAAATTGTTTTGTGAAGCAGGGAAAGCACTACAAGTGTCCTGTTGCGACTGGTGCCATACCACGTTCCAATAAGGGATGGCTACACTAAAGGTCTGCAATTATGCCTTGACCCCACGTACATTACTGTGCCTTTATTGTGAAGGCTGTGCGTGGTACTGTTTGTTACATTTGCAAGGCCTTAGGGTTGAAATGGGCACCATCCTACAAATGAGTTTGCCCATGTTGAGTATTCTCACTATTCAGCTAGTTGGGGGTGAGGGTGGAAACTACTGTCTTAAGTGTGAACAAGTTTAAAAGTAGGAAGATATTCATGAAGAAAAGCGGTAATTGTCATATTTGCGGTTTCCTTTAAATTCTATGCACCATTTAGAAATGATCACTGGTGAGATTTCTTTTGCCACTAGCAAAAGCGCTAATGGCTTAAAACAATGTTTTCAAGCCCTGTGGTTTTTATGAAGCTAATGTGTGTGGTGAAGCACCAGCTTTTCATACTTTCAAGATGCCTGTAATTATGTGATCTTTGATATGCACTTATAGCGCCCCCTAGTGCAGCCAAAGCTTGAAAGCAGCTTCTGCAGAGGACAGAAGGCCTTCTCGTTTCTGCTTTCCCTAGCTTAATACTGGATGAGGGATGTTGCGACAATTTCAGTAGATCCCAGTCATACGCTGCAAAATGCAGGAGGATGCCTGATGGCATCAGCTTCATTTCTGCCATCGATAGGAATTTGAACCCTTCAGATACACAACCGTTTTGAACGGAATGGACTGCAGTGTCTTAAGACTAAACGAGGATTCACCCTTGATAGCATTGGTTTTTAGATGGGTCCACTACACATTGTTTCTTTCTGTCTTATATTGTTAGGTGTCAATTTAATGGATCTACCAGCTGGAAGGGGTAAAGAGAGCTTTTGTTTTGTTTGCCAAGTTGGGTTGGTTAAAACAATTACACGTATTCACACAATAGTTGATGGGGACCATTAGTTCAGTAGACTACTTTTAATCCAATACCCTACTTATAAATACAGCTGCTGTGAGGAAATGAGATTGTGGAAGAGCAAAGTTAAGATTGTGTTGAAAGTCAAGCCGAACCACAGCATGTAGATTAGCCTAGAACTGAGCTCCAAAATGCTTTTATTTAGATACATATACTAAGCTGGAGCCAGCAGAGTGAACACATCTTCCTTGTGCTCTTAGTCTATTGAAGTATTTCTAATCACTTTTTGTTGCATGACCAGATTAGCATAACAAACATTTTCTGGTGTAATAGGTGAGCATTTTAAGTAGATTCACTAAAGTGGGATGGGAGATTTTTTTCACTAAAACTAATTTCGCAAATGCCCAAAGAACTGGTACAAATATACACAACCTTGTACCCTCATATTCAGTCCCTGTGGCTTTCCTGGTGTGTCCCTTTCTTTAACCGTGACATGGTGGAAAAAGTTGCTGTCATTATTTTAGATTTGACTACCCTTTGATTCTCCGGACATCTGAATCAGCCACCAGAAATGCACAAGGGTCAACTTCAAAGTTGTATTTATGTTCTTGAGTGTAGACTAATTCTTTGTTCCTTGACTCCCAACATTTATTCTCCATCTCATCGTTTTTGCTTGGACAATCTTACCTGCTCACTGGAAAACATGGGAGTTAGAGGAAGAACAGTAATTGCAGAGAAATTGCAGTTTCCTAATGTTTAGAAGCTCACTGAACATCCATGGGAGCTCAGAATTGCAGTTTCTTGAATGGAGCAGGGCCGAACATGGCTTAATTTCTTTTGTGGAGACCAGCAGCCTCAACTTTACTGCTGACCATGTTGTGCTATTGAGAGTCAGAGTGTTTCTCTGAAAATACTTCTTTGGTCTCCGTGCAGTGTTCTTCATGCTGTGAAAGTTGACAATATTGCATGTGGCAATACTTCAGGAGGCTGAGGAAGATTCTTTGGTTTGAAAACATTTTTTTTTTCTAAACTGTAACTGTTCAAAGTTCTACTGAGATCTCTTGAAACTGCCTTCTGTGAGATGCCAATGGCTTAATGTTGTAGATCTCCATATTTTGATATTTGACAAATCTCTGGTCGAACAATGGCAAGAATTACTTTTAGCAGCTTGGAAGAACATGTTTGCCTGTACAATATGATGATGCTTAAAACCAGTTTAACTATTTAATGAAGTGCTAGCAATGATTACAGCCTTCCATGCCTCCCTTTGCTTTGAGCGAGAATGGTCAGTGAAACTTGTTCAGTAGCTTGAATCAAGCCATCACAAAGAATTAAGTTGATTAAAAAATGTGTTTGATTTCCCAGCTTACCTTTGAATTCATTTTGGAGGAGGGGTGTTTTTCTTTGTGGTAAATGTGGATGGTTTCCATTGGGGGAAAGGGGGTACAATGCTTGACAACACAAGGGAGCAGAATTAACATTACACCCTTGCTATGATAGGTTTGGTGAAAGACCCTGGTTTAATGTCTGATAATTCAGACCCCTTTTTGTTTCCTGTTCAAAACCAACGTGAGGTCAGCAGTATACCCATTTCTCAGAACCACAGGTTCTTTGCGACTGCAGCATTTCTGCTCAATTTAGGCCTGATGTGAGACATCATTGTTTGAACTATTTGAGTACAACAGTAGAATTATTATCAGGTTATAGAAATCTTGTTTTATGCAGTCATTGTGCAACTTAACGACTGCAGTGTTTAAAAGGACAAAAGCTTTGTGCATATTTTTCATTGACACAAGAATGTAGGTAAACAAACATTACTCACATTTGTAGAAGGGTCCTTTTCAAGCAAGTGAGCGATTTCTTGTTGCTTGTAAGCTGGAGTCAAGCTGTTAGAGATGATGCATACAGGGCTTTGCACCGTGCATCAGCATTCTTTTTGAAACTGCTTGGACAGTGATAGATGTGTACTTTCAATGCAACAAATACACTTAGTATCTTAGGAAAACTACTTTTGCATGCAAATGTTGTGCCACTCGAACTTTGGGCAGTGGCTGCCTTTGTCAGCCCTGCCCCATTTTTAAGCCAAATAATGTGATTTTTTTTTAAACCATTAAATTTTCTTTAGGTGGATTTGCGCAGTCTACAAAAATGCACCATGAGAGTGAGTATAACCAAACAAGGGGTAGTGATGGAGTGTGTCGAACTCTGTTGAAAATGTAAACCAGATCTGTCACGCTATTTCAAGAAGTTCCCTAACACCACCAAGCCCTCAGTACCCTGTGCTCATTGTTCACAGCAGACGAGCGGAATCCAAACATCCTGGTGCTTTTGTTCCAGGCAGATACAAAACATGGGCCATTCTCCAAAGTATACCACCCTATACTTTAGTGAGCACTCTGGTCTGATGCCACAGCACTGCATTTCCTCTCTTCCCTCTCCCAGATGACTATAATGGCCCTGTAGGTGGAGTATATTGTGCTTTTTCCTTGGACAGGGGTTTGAACAAGTCCCTATGGTGGAGAATCTTGCATAAAGGGAGGAAGAACTCTGGTCTAGATTATTCTCTGCTTATTTAACAAAAATAATAAATCTGGCAAATGGGATAGAATTTGGGAATCCTCAACCTTTCAGGTCATTTTATGTTATGACAGCACTGATTTGAGGAGCCAGGAAGTTTTGAAGAATTAATGTCCTATTTTAGTTCTATAAAATGAAGCAAATAGTTATTTTTAGTGATTTTGTATCGGATCAGCAGTAAAAGGAGATGACAAACAACTTGAATTATCCAATATATGCCTCACTTTGTTTTTACACACAAAAACCGTCAAACTCCTTCCCACTTGCTGCTCTTGAGGCAGTGTTGCCAGCGCTGTCGCCATATGATGCCTTGCTGACTGAAATACCCAGGAAGATCCATGAATGAGCAGAAAGTTTCCTGAGCTAGGATTACGTTATGTTACTGAGCATCGCATCTTCAGTGATGGCTTAGTGATTAAATGTGGCATGTGGTGCTTCACTGAACAACCCAGGCTGACCTGTGCGCGCTAATTGTCCTTTTTTGCCATCAGCATTCCTGGCTTAGTAAGGAGTGGGGGGGAAAAGAAATAAGTTAAGCCTTCTCTTCCTGACTGATTTCTAGTTACCCTCCTAAGTACTGGTGTTTGGGACGTTGAGTGAGGACATGGTAGGATTTCAATTGGGCAACTGGAAATACCTGCCGACACTCATTTTTGGGCTCGCTCCTGAAGAATGAATGGCCACTTGATGGACTGTAGAGCCACAGGAACTGGACACCAAGAGTTGGAGAGAAAATTTAAAAAGTTCTTGTTGAAACAGAAGTAATGGTGTCTGTAGGTTGGTGTCTATGTTGCCCTCTGCTGGAGCAGAGAGCTTTACGCGCATGTGTAATTCCACACCTTAACAACAAAGTCATCCTAATTTAGTGGAAAAGGCTGCTAGCAATCTTCATGGTGGCCAATAGTTGCCCAGAGTGAAGTGAAACACCCATTTTAAAGAACTTTTCACTGTGAATGAAATGATCAAAATTAGTGCTCTGAAATGGAAAAGATATTGAACATATAGTAAGGTCACTGGGGTCCGGTATTTCCTTACAAGGCCTAATTTAATAACAAGAGCTGATGAAACTTGATTCTTACAGTATTTCAGCATTAATGCGTAATTTTCCTTTATTATTGTTTACATATCTTACAGACACATTCTGCACCACCCAAAACTTATTGGTGACAGGAAGCCCAGACAATCGCACGTATTGCTTGGTGGAAGTGCTCCTGTTTGCCAAGCTTTGTGGAGTACATTGCGTTACAGCAGTGTTAAATATTGTACTGTGGTGCAGGTACAAGTGGTTACCAGTGCTGCTTTTCTTTCCTATCTGCCTGCTTCTTTGTATTGCAGTTGCTATTGCTAGTAGCTCTTGGGAAAACATCTGTTAACGTTAATTAGAAATGACTTTTTAACTGTACACTTAAATAGGCTGGTACACTGTGACATGATCTTTTGAGTAAATATAGATATTTTTCAATAAAAGCAAGTGAAAACAGTCACTCACTTTTGTAGCTGATTTACAGTGTTGAAGCCAACTTACTTGCTAATTCAGACAGCATTTTCTATCTGTACTACTTGCTGTGTGTTTTCCACTTTACTGGAAAGCTGGACCTTGAGCACTAGAACCAGAGCTGATGCACGTCACACTTGTGCTGTACCAGTTTACTTTAGTTTTAAGGTTACTACTCTGAGGAACTGTGACCAAGATGCTTTGTGGATGTGTTTTTGCTTCAGTGTTGACTAACGTTTACAAAGTGTAAATTTGTTGTCTCGAGATTTTCAATCCAAATACTGTCCTGTGTTTTGGAAGGTACGTGACTTCTCATTGCTAGAACTAAAGAAAGAACTAAATAAAGACAAGAATTTCTGTTGACTGGTCTCCTTTTTAAAATATGACTCTATGCAGTTGGGAGTAACTCCAGACACGAGAAGAAAAATTGGGAATGCCAGACATGGGAAATAAAATGACACCTGGCTGCTAGTTAATTTTTTTCCCCCAAAAAATGCTTAATTCATAAAATTTGTCAAAGTGTGTTACATAACAGTTCAAATTTGACAAAGTGCAACATGATTCAGTTTCTTTCAATACAGGACATGAGGTGCCTCACTACACTTGCCATTACGTGTGTTTGGAATGCATACTTTTTATGGCAAACATTGTCTTGTGCAACAAAAACAGGAAATGCTGGAAAAACTCAGCAGGTCTTAGCATCTGTGGAGAGGAAAAAAAAGTTAACGTTTCGAGCCCTTATGACTTCTTCAGAGCTAAAGAGAAGTAAAAATGTAATGAAATTTATACTGTTTAAGGTGAACCTGGGTGGAAGGCTAGTGATAGGTGGAAGCAAAGGAGAGATTTCCAGAGATGTCATGGACAAAAGGACAAAAGGCTCTTAATGTAATTGATACTGGCTAAAGGAGGTGCTGATGGTGGCATTGTCTTGTGCACATAGCCCGAAGGGTTCTTATATGGTTTCCAGCCCCTTAGTGTACTCTGGCAGGAAGACCTTAAACAGTAGTCTGTCTCCAGGCATGGGAGATGGTGGCACAGTGGTAATGTCACTGGACTGGTGACCCAGAGGCCCAGGTTAATAATCTGGGGACATGGGTTCAAATCCCGCCACAGCAGTTCGTGGAATTCAAATTTAATTAATTAAAATCTGAAATCTCAGTAATGGTGACCATGGAGCTATTGTCGGTTATCGTAAAAATCCATTTGGTTTACTAATGTTTTTGGGTATTAGGAAGGACATCCGCCATCTTCACTGGTCTAGCCTATGTGTGACTCTAGATCCATAGCAGTGTGGTTGACTCTTAACTGCCCTCTGAAGTGGCCCATCAAGCCACTCAGTTCAAGTGCAATTGGGGATAGGCAACAAATGCTGACCTTGCCAGCGACACCAACATCCCATGAAGGAATAAATTTTTTTTAAATGCTGTGTCCCCCTCGACATGGATTCCCGCTGTTAGAATGTGCCAGTCTGCAACACACGGTTGTTAATGGCTCTTTGCATTGGAAGACCAAGTTTCAGGCAGACCAAAGAACGTCTTTCACTGAGTTCATGATTTGTATGCTCTCTGCTGGGAACAAAGCGGCACTGGGTCTTGTGTTACAGAGGTGCTCAGGATGAAGCTCAACAATAACCACTGCATCTCTTTGCAGACCTCCTTTCACGTTTCAGTTAAAAAATAAAATACAAACACAAACGAGGAAGGCAAGAAGAAACAAGCTGGTTAAGTCTGTTGTGGTAATTGTGCACCATTACCCTCACCTCTGCGGCAATTCAACCTTCTGGGAGAGGCAACAAAGAAAGCTGTAGGCCAATTGAGTTAAACTGAAATTCCTCCCTAACTAATGAAAGAAATGACGCTTCAGGAGATTTCAGGCTCTGATCTGACTCCAAGTATTAAATAGGAAAGGTGATGCTGATTGGCAGCTATTAAGTATTGCTATTTAAGTGCAAAGATAGAAACATGGCTGTAATGCCTATTTTGAAGAGATTGGAGAATTAGAATGGGGATCTGCCTGGGATGAGCAAGCCAATGTGGGAGAATGGGCTGGGCGTAGGATTGATTTCAGCTGAATTTTTTTTTGCAAAAATATACTTTATTCATAAAACATCTTCAACAACATTCCAAACCATTTCAAAATCACCATAACAAAAGTACAATCAGGTTCAACTTTTACAACATGTATCACAAGGTGCATCAGTACAAACAATGAATATTACAATCATTTTCAGACATTCATTTTGAGCTGTACAGCCCGAGGGGCTCTACACAGTTCCCAGCCCATCGGTGCACTGTTTCAGCTGAACTTCTCAAGTATATCTGAAAGTGCTCCAGCAGAGGGCAGCTGGTTTCTTAGTGGGGAAGCTAGTTGGACTGTTCCAATTGCCCGTTACTGTTAACCTAGCAAGAATCACATAATTCTATTACTCCTCACAGCTCTCCAACACGAGCAAAAACAGCTTTTGGTGGGTGACTGATTGTGATCTTTATTCTGATATGTAAATCTCTTTCCAGGGCTGAATTTGAAATAGAAAAAGTCTGTTGCATTCCAAGTTGTTTAATCTGATGATGGGCCATTTCAAAGTCAAATCGTCCTTTCAGAGGTGTGGACCAAGCTTACTCAGTCCCGAGTTTACTCATGATCACACTATACGCAAAGTGTCTGTCCAGATTCTGATATCACTTGTAGGATCTTGGCCAGAGGTTATAAAGATCATTAAAGCAAATCATTAACTAAAAGTATATTTAAAAAGTTAACTGCATTTCTGGGTATTTTAGCAGGGGTGTGGAAAATTTCAGAGGCATATTTTTCAGTGCGGTATAATGTGCAGTGTAAGCCCGCCTCCTGCTGGTTTCATAAGGTCCAAACTAGCCCCTGGCAGCTAACTCAGTCCTTGATACCCTTGATTTCTTGTGAGTTGGTTTACACTGCTTTAATTCATGGGCCTGGAAAGGGCTCTCTATTTTGTGATGTTGCTTCGTTGTTGGATAAATTGTTAAATCAGAAAGAAAGACTTCCAATTACGTCAAGTGTCGTCATTGTTGTCGGAAACAGTTGCCAAGTTGTACAGGGCAAAGTCTCACAAACAGCAATAATGAACTGTGTTTCATGTACTGTGAGAGCCAGAACATCTAAGAGAATTCCCCTCCACAATGGTGCCACGGGATATGTACGAACCTATGAATTAGGAGCAGGAGTAGGCCACTCAGCCACTCGAGCCTACTCTGCCATTCAATAAGATCGTGGCTGATCTGATTTCAATCTGAATTCCGCATTCCAGCCTGTCCCTGATAACCTTTCATCCCTTTGATTATCAAGGATCTATCCACCCCTGCCTTAACAACATTCAAAGACTCTGCTTCCACCACCTTTTGAGGGAGAGAGTTCCAAAGACTCATGACTCAGAGAAAAAATTCTCCTCATCTTTGTCTTAAATGGGTGACCCCTTATTTTTAAACAGTGTTCTAGTTCTAGATTCTCCTACAAGAGGAAACATCCTCTCCACATCCACCTTGTCAAGACCCATCAGGATCTTATGTTTCAATCAAGTCGCCTCTTACTCTTCTAAACTCCAGCAGATACAAGCCTGGCCTGTCCAACCTTGCCTCACTTGCCCCGCCAAATCCAGGTATTAGTCTAGTACTGAACTGTTCCCAATGCATTTACATCCTTCCTTAAATATGGAGACCAATACTGTACACAGTGCTCCAGATGCATCTCACCAATGCCCCATGCAACTGAAGCATAATCTCTCTACTTTTGTATTCAATTCCCCTCACAATAAATGATAACATTCTATTAGCTTTCTCAATTACTCACTGTACCTGCATGCTAACCAGTTGTGATTCATGAACTAGGACACTCAGATCCCTCAGCATCTCAGAGCTCTGCAATCTCTCACTATTTAGATAAAATGCTTTTTTATTCTTCCTGCCAAAATGGGCAGTTTTACATTTTCCCACATTATACTCCATTTGCCAGATCTTAGCCCACTCTCCTAACCTATCTATATCCCTTAGGTCCTCTTCACAACTTACTTTCCTACCTATCTTTGTGTCATCAGGAAATTTAACAACCATGCCTTTGGTCCCTTCATCCAAGTCATTTATACAAATTGTAAAAAGTTGAAGCCTCAGCACTGATCCCTGTGGCTCACCACTTGTTACATCTTGCCAATCAGAAAATTACCTATTTATGCTTATCTGTTTCCTGTTAGCTAGCCAATCTTCTATCCATGTCAAAATGTTACCCCCTATACTATGAGCTTTTATTTTTTGCAATAATTTTTGACGTGGCACTTGATCAAATGACTCATGGAAATCTAAGTGCAGTACATCCACCAGTTCCCCTTTATGCACAGCACATGTTACTTCTTCAAAGAACTCCAATAAATTGGTTAAACATGATTTCCCTCGCACAACACCATGTTGATTCTGCCTGGTTACCTTGAATTTATCTAAGTGCTCTTATATAACATTTTTAATAATAATTTCTAACATTTTCCCTATGACATATTAAGCTAACTAGCCAGTAGTTTCCTGCTTTCTGTCTCCCGTTTTGAATAAAGGAGTTGCATTTGCTATTTTCCAATCTAATGGAACCTTCCCCGAATCTAGGGAACCTTAGTAAATTAAACCATCAACTATCTCACTTTTTATGTCCAGCTGCCACTTTCACCTTTAGTGTGACAGACAGCACCTCCAACAGTGTAGCACTCCCGTGCTACCATGGAAATCCACATCCCCAGAATGCAATTGCAGGAATGATATTTGTGTTTATTGGTGCCCAGTCATTTGATATATCATTGTTGGACTTGCTATAGTTTATATTGTTATAGAGATGCCTTATTTTCTGACACAGGGCTGCAAAATAATGTAGGGGGATTTTGCTGAATCCATGGGCTATCAAATGGAGACTTCAATACACATAGATAAGCTGGTCCTCAGAGTGTGCAAGTACAATGCTGATGATGGACTACAGGCAGACAGTGAGTTAGGTCTACAATGTTTCTGGATTACAAAGTTATTCTGTTTAGTTTGAATTCAAGACTTCAATGAATCACTGGCTGGTACAGTCTCTGCCCCTGCCCCAGTCCATCTACTGTTGAAACCTTGTCTATGTTTTTGTTATCCCCAGATTCAACAGTTCCAATGCCCTCCAACCCTTCCACCATCTGTCAACTTGGGTTCCTCCAAAACTCTGCTGCCCGTATGCTAACTCCAAAACTCTGCTGCCCATATGCTAACTCAGAGTCCCATTCACTCTTCAACTGTGCACTCGCTGATCTACACTGGCTCCCAGTCCAGAAACACCACAAATTTGAAGCTCTCATCCTTGAGTTTGAAACCCTCACCCTCTCCCTAAATCTGTAATAATCTCCGATCCTGCAGTCCACTGAGATCTCTGTGTTCCTCCAGTTCTGGCCTCGAGCATCCTCGATTACTGCGCCACCACTGGCAGTCATGCCTGGGCCCTAAGCTCTAGAATTCCCTCCCTAAACCTCTCTGCCTCTTGCCTCTTCTCTTTTAAGATGTTCCTTCGAACCTACCTCTGTGACCAAGCTTTTGTGCCTGGCATAATCCCTCCCTTGGTAGCTAGGTGTCAATTTATTGTCTTATAATGTTCCTGTGAAGTGTCTTGGGATTCACTATTCAACTAAATAGTACAGCAATTAAAATTAAGGATACACGAGACCATAATTGGATCAACACATCTCAGAATGTTGTAAGACTGTGGGAAGTCTGAGAAATAGGGGGATTGGGGGGGGGGGGGTGGGGGGGGGGGGGGGTTGGGGGGGGAGGTGGGGAGGTGGGGGGCATGGCCAGAGAGGGATTTGCATACATGAATACTTAATTGTAAAACCAGGGCAATGTTGGACTGGGAGGAAATGTGGGTTTTCAAGAACAGGAGTGATGGATGAACGGGACTCAATGTGAGTTAGGTTACATGCAGCAGGATTTTGAATCAGTTTAAGTTTATGGAGGATGGGAGGCTGAGCAGATGAGTGTCGAAATAGGCGAGTCTGGAGGTAACAAGAACATGGACGAGGGTTTCAGCAGCAGGTGAGCTGAGGCAGGGATGGAGACAGGTGATACTCCAGAGGTGCACATGACTGATCTTTCTGATGGAGCTGGAAACTCAGCCCATGGTTAAGTAGAACACCAAAGTTGTGAACAATTTGGTTCAGTCTGAGACAAAGACCAACCAGGAAGATTGTTATGTTTTCTTTTATGGGATGTGGACATCACTGGCAAGGCCAGCATTTGTTGCCCATCCCTAATTGCTCTTGAACTGAATTGCACTTCAGAGGGCAGTTAAGGGCTGGCCACACTGCTGTGGGTCTGGAATCACTTATAGGCCAGACCAGGTAGGGACAGCAGATTTCCTTCCCTAAATGACATTAGTGGATCAGATGGGTTTTTAATGACAATAAATCAATATTGATCACCATTACTGAGACTAGCTTTATATTCCAGGTTTATTAATTGAATTCAAATTCCACCATCTGCAATGGGAATTGAACCCATGTTGTAGAGCACTAGCTTGGATTGTTGGATTACTAGGCCAACAACATTACCACTATGCCACCATTTCCCAACATTAGTGAGCAGAGTTTGTGGCAGGAACCAAAGACAATGACTTCGGTGTTCCTATTGTTTAATTGGAGAAATATTTGACTCAACTAGAACTGGATAAGCATGTTTTTTTTTTATTCTTTCACGGGACGTGGGCATTGCTGGCTAGGCCAGCATTTATTGTCCATCCCTAGTTGCCCTTGAGAGGGTGGTGGTGAGATGCCTTCCCTGAACTGCTGCAGTCCATGTGATGTAGGTACACCCACAGTGCTGTTAGGGAGGGAGTTCCAGGATGTTGAGCCAGTGACCGTGAAGGAACGGCGATATATTTCCAAGTCAGGAAGGTGAGTGGCTTGGAGAGGAACTTGCAGGTGGTGGTGTTCCCATACATCTGCTGCCCTTGTCCTTCCAGAGGTTGAGGGTTTGGAAGGTGCTGTCGAGGGAGCCTTAGTGAGTGGCTGCAGTGTATCCAGTAGTTGGTACACACTGCTGCCAATATGCTGCAGTGGTGTAGGGAGTGAATGTTTAAAATGGTGGAAGGAGTGCCAGCCAAGTGGGCTGCTTTATCCCAGATGGTGTTGAGCTTCTTGAGTGTTATTAGGGATGCAACTCTTCCAGGCAAGTGGAGAGTATTCCATCACACTCTTGACTTGTGCTTTGTAGATGGTGGACAGGCTTTGGGGTGTCAGCAGTTGAGTTACTCACTGCAGAATTCCCAGCCTCTGACCTGCTCTTATAGCTACAGTATTTATATGGCTGGACCAGTTCAGTTTCTGGTCAATGGTAAATCCCAGGATGTTGATAGTAGGGGATTCAGCGATGGTAATGCCATTGAATGACAAGTGGAGATGGTCAGATTCTCTCATGTTGGAGATGGTCATTGCCTGGCACTTGTGTGGTGTGAATATTGCCTGCCACTTATCAGCTCAAGCCTGAATGTTGCCCAGGTCTTGCTGCCTATGGACATGGACTGCTTCAGTATCTGAGGAGTTGCGAACATTGTGTGACAAATCAGAAGCAGTGAAGGGGTTGAGAGGGATCTGGCAGATGCAGAGAGAACATTTAAGGCTGCAGCTACCCTATGTCTCGGTGTATAGCATTGGTGTGAAGTGTGATGTAAGTCTGACTCCAGGGCGAACCAAGCTGATTTTAAAGTTGAAACATGAGAGTAATTTCCCAGGCATGTGGCAGAATATAAGGTAAAGGGGAGTCTTCAGACCGAGAAGGTTTGAATTGTCACAAACCCCCCTATTTCAAAATATATCAGTAAACTGAGTAATGAGATAGTGAATGCAAATTTTAAAAATGCAGGTGATAGATATTGCGGAGGGCATTGTGTAATGTTAGTGATTTCTGATTGTTCCACTGTGTATCTATGTCAATGTCAGCTGTGGCGTAGTGGGCGACACTCTTGCCTGAGTCAGACTGAGAGTTCAAATCCTGTTCCAGAACTTGAGCGCAAAAATCAAAGCTGGGCTGTGATGCGGGAGTGCGGCACTGTCAGAGGTGCAGTCTGTTGAATGAGACATTAAAATGAATGCCCTGTCTGCCCTCTCTTTGGATGTTAAAGATCCCATGGTACTAGTTTGAAGAAGTGCAGGGCCGGACCAACAGCTACTCCTGAGAACCAACGTGACAAAACAGATGTTTACCCGCAGGATCATCATCACACTGCTGTTTGTGGGAGCTGCCTGTGCGCAAATCGGCTTCCTACATTACCGCAGTGATGTTTCCGAAGTGTTTCACTGGCCCGTGGAATGATTTGGGTGCGTCTGGGAAGGCGCCAGGGAAATGGAAATCTTATTATTTCTCCGCTCTTGTTTGATTCAGAAGCAGAATTCCCGCGGTTCCCCGCGCCGCCTGGGCTGGCCACGCATGCGCAGTCTGCCTGAAATCACAAGGACGCTGGATACATTGTAACTGAAAGTGATACATTGGTGGATACATTGTCGCGGGGTTCCAGCGAAAGTAGCCGCTATCTGGGGATACATTGAAACTCACTGGAAAAGGGGGTTTGCAACACTACCTGAAAACTTGCTACAAAGACCGAAAGAGGGAAAGATAAGACTTGGATGGTTGTTGGCTGCAGTTTGTGTGTGTTTTTGGTTACTGTGGTTGCAGAAGGCGGGGTATTTCAAAGTGACAACAGAAGAATGATTTCTTACACCCCCCACCCAAGCAAGTGGCAGGACTTTTCTGCCCTGCTTTTGCGGTGACCGGTGATTCGAAGTGTCTTTCGCGGAGTTAGGGGTACCGAGGAAAGGAGTGGCAGGCGGGTTTGGGACTCGATCCCTCCCAGATTGCTGCCTGTGCGGTGTGGGTGGGATACACTCGCCGGCCTGGCTCGGGCAGCGTGTAATCAACTGACAAATGGCAGATTTCAGCCCAAGCCGACAGGACCGGCGTCACAGGTTGGCGGCAGGCGGGAGTTGGCACGGACAAGGGCTCCTGCAGTCCCCAGCCCTCACCCTCTCGGAGCTGGACAGGAGCTACGAGGAACTATACCGGGCCAGAAGATCCCCGCTCCGATTTCAGGTAACGCCTTCATATGGAGGAGAGCGTTTCTTTGGCATGACAGTTTGCAATGGGGGGTGGGGGTGCGGGGGGAGAATGATCAACTTTGTAAGTGGCGGCTACACGATGCTGGACCCAAGCCTGGGGAGGGACCAAGTTATATCTCAGTTCATGAAACCTTGAGGCTGGTGCCCTGGTAGATGTGGTGCTGAGGTGCTGAACTAGTAACTAATTCGGAGTTGTCAAACTCAGTGCCATTTCACTAGCTGGTGTGGGAAGGGAAAACGAATGAAAAGTTCACTGGCCTACATGTCTCGCTCCAGTCCCACACGTTTTTAAGTTATAAAAATAAATTATTTTACCGTTGTTTTATCTCGCGAGCTGTCCTGGTGAGTACAAGACTCAAAGCTTTGATGATGTGCCTCGTTTTTTTTCAGCAATACGTCTAGTTCACCGATAATGTGTTTAGACTTAATTCGGGGATTAGTAGATCTGTAGAGGATGTCTGGTGGTGCAGTGGGTACCAGAAACTCCAGCTTCGAGCCCCAACCCCAGACTTGATGGCCAAAGAAGCTGTGCTCGTAACATGGGCAACAGATTATCAACCTGTAACCCTGGCGGAGAGACAGTGGCATAGTGGTTATGTCACTGGACTAGTAAACCAGAGGCTCGGGCTACAGGGGTAAGGGTTCAAATCCCACCATGGCAGCTAGTGGAATTTAAATTCAATTAATAATCTGGGAGGGGGGAAGCTAGTCTCAATAATGGGAACACAGTCTCAATAATGGAAATCATTGTAAAAACATAGTCTCAATAATGGAAATCATTGTAAAATCACAGTCTCAATAATGGAAATCATTGTAAAAACCCAGCTGGTTCACTAATTCCCTTTAGGGAAGGAAATGTGCCATCCTTGTCTACATGTGACTCTAGCCCACATAGCAATGTGCTTGGCTTTTAACGGACTCTGAAATGGCCTAGAGTAAACAAAATCCTTCCAACACATGCCAATGGTCGGAATAAGAGCGGGATAGGTTCCTGGCCACCCATGTGATGAAGCCTCTACTCCATATTGCAACATGCACGTAAAAGTGTCTGTTGAGGGGAAGATCGGGAGTGGTTGGGTCAAAAATCCTGGAATTCCTCCCTAACAGCACTGTGGGTGTACCTACACCACATGGACTACAGCAGGTTCAAGAAGGCGGCTCACCACCACCTTCTCAAGGGCAATTAGGGATGGGCAATAAATGCTGGCCCAGCCAATGACACTCTCATCCTGTGAATGAATAAATATTAAAAAGAAGAATGATTATCTGATGCAGCACCAAAACAGTCTGTTTAGCCCTACAGGTCCACGCTCCACATGAACCTGCTCCTTCTCACTCCATTGACAGAGGAAGACATAGATCCCACAGAGAAACCTGCAAAACAAACCCCTCCACAGGAAACGAATTCTAAAGAGCCACGGTTTAAATTAACCTGGAAGAATTTGAAAATCAAAGCAACGCTCTTGGGCATCTCTCAGAGTTAGTTCTGCTACTTTGTTTTCAGAGGATGGTTTGTGGAGGGAAAGGACAGCCAGGTGGGTGCTACCATCACCAGCATCGACCCCTCATTCCGATGTACCTGCAGCACCCTCAGGATATGCAGGCCCAGTGTTACATTGGAACAGATGGCATTGAGTGCAACAGTGGGTAGTTGTGGGATAAACAATGGAGTAACCAATGGAGGAAAGAGGCCTGAGCCTTGCAGTTAAATGATGGGGCCAACCCCAATGTCACTGCCCATGAAGCAGCAGACTTCATACTGTAGCTGCTGGTTTCCCTTGACTGTTCCTTGTACTTGCAAAAGAGCCAGCGCCATCTCAAGCTGTGTGACATTTCCAGTGAAGGTCCACAATGGAGTTCCACCTACCTGTGTTTGAACCTACACTTCATTCAATGATTTCAGAGCCATGTCCCTCTCCTCCTGGAGCTCGCTATTTCTGGTACTGCAATCTTGCAATTCATTGTACTCTTCTTTTTGGAAGAGAATCCTCCAATGCTGTGGGCACTCCTTAGAAAGGATCTATTAACCTTGGAGAAAGTGCAGTGTAGATTTGCCAGAATGATACTGGACTCCAAGGGTTACATATGTAGGATTACATATATAAGATAAACGGCAGAGCAACAGACATTCGGCCCAATCAGTCCATGCTGGTGTTTATGCTCCACTCGAGCCTCCTCCCATTTTTCCTCCTCTTGACCTATCAGCGTAACCCCCTACTCCCTTCTCTCTCACATGCTTGTCTGGCTTCCCTTTCAATGCATCTATATAATTCACCCGGGGTTGCGATTTCCACTCCCCTGTGTAACAACATGCCCCCACTGTGGAAGAACATGTGGATCCAGAATCGGGCTCCTAAGTCATCTGAAGTCTCTCCATGCCTGGCGGAGGTCATCCCCGATTCCGAGGGACTGCTGCCGATGTCTCGCTTCAGCCACTCCCTGTGGTACCGAGTTTGACATCCTCTCCACTCTTTGGGCAAGGACTTTTCAACCACAAGGAGAGATTAAACAAAGCATTAGAATATTTGATCAAACTTTTCATAAGTATTAAGAAGGGTAGATAGAGAAAAAACATTTCCGAGTTCCGGAGATTAAAACTAGGAGGCATGGCATAAAAATTAGAGTTAGACCTTTCAGGATGCTAGATCAATGGTTAATTTTAGATTTTGGTTAACCAATCTCAAAGTTATCAAAGGTTTGAAGGGATATGTGCAAAGGTGAGTATATGGAGCTGGATCACAGATCCACCATGATCTCATTGAATGATGGAAAAGGGCTCAATGGCCTCCTCCTATCCCTTTGTTCTTAATTTTCCCTCTGGCCCAGCTGAGCCCTATTCTATCCTCACCTGCCAAATGTAAAGTGCACACACACTGCATTCCCACTATTCAACATGAGCAGTATCTGTCGATTATTAGTGAAGGAGATTAGCAGGAGACTGAACCTGTGGCCTTTGGGACACTGTAACCAATTGCAATATTACAAATGCAGCCCTGGGTAAGATGAGCGGTACAAGATGTGTTGTCAGTATCTTTTGCAAGATTTCACAACATGACCTGATACCTATCTAACCACGTCGCATAAATATCTTCTATGTTATTTTTTTATTCATTCATGGGATGTGGGCATCGCTGGCTAGGCCAGCATTTATTGCCTATTCCTAACTTCCCTTGTTCAGAAGGCATTTTAAGAGTCAACTACATTGCTGTGGGTCTGGAGTCACATGTAGGCCAAACCAGGTAAGGACGGCAGATTTCCCTCCCTAAAGGACATTAGTGAACCAGATGGATTTTTACAACAATCGGTTCCTTCACTGTCGCTGGGTCAAAATCCTGGAACTCCCTCACTAACAGCACTATGGGTGTACCTACACCACATGGACTGCAGCAGTTCAAGAAGGCAGCTCACCACCACCTTCTCAAGGGCAACTAGGAATGGGCAATAAATGCTGGCACAGCCAGCGACGCCCACATCCTGTGAATGAATTTTTAAAAAATGGCTTTGTGGTCATCTTCACACTTTTAATTCCAGATTTTTATTGAATTCAGATTTCACCATCTACCATGGTTTGATTCAAAGCCAAGTCCCCAGAGCATTACCCTGGGTCTCTGGAATACTAGTCGAGTGACAATACCACTATACCACTGCCTCCCCCGAATCTGTTATGTTGGGAATAGCTTCTGTCCTACCAAATTGGACAGAGGATAGTTTATTTTTAAATGCTTGCATACAAACGTAATGTTTATTTGCACGTTTGCAGATTGTTTTAAAACTGCAGCATTCCAATTTTGGTTTAGTTTTTGACAGTCACAATTACTGGACACTGTCCCGCACTTCAGGACTACAGTGTTGGTCACCCTATTGCTCACTATAGCACATGCAGCACTCGCGACAAGGACTGCAATGGTTCAAGAAGGCAGCTCACCATCACCTCCTCATGGGCAAAGAGGAATGGGCAATAAATGTCAGTCTTGCCAGCGATGTCAACATTCCTGGAATCAATGAATTTTGTTTTATAAGAAAATAATCACTCAATCTTTTTTAGTGAAGGTCATTGGTTTGCATTGAGACTGTGAGTAGGTAACTTCAGCTTTGTGACAATGTCAGCTCTTTGTTACACCCCTTCTTGTTCTAAAGAAAAGTATCTCAGACATTTTACTTTAAGAACTGACCCCTCTTAACCAAGTGTGTAGGATGTCCAATTTCTATTGGTGGTGACAACGTTGATTCTCAGCTTCATTGGTGAATTACCTGAAGTCAGAGCAATGTGTCTATTCTGATACATATATCCAGATCATGGTGCCAGTCAAGCTATTCCTGGCAATGCCAGCATTTATTGCCCATCACTAATTGCCCTTGAGAAGGTAATGTTGAGCTGCCTTCTTGAACTGCTGCAGTTCATGTAATGGAGGTGTTGCCACAATGTTGTTAGGGAGGGAGTTCCAGGATTTTGACCTGGTTTTGATGAAGGAATGGCCAATACATTTCCCAGTCAGGATGGTGTGTGACTTGGAAACCTTGAAGGTGGTGGTGTTCCAATGTGTTTTCTGCCCTTGTTATTCTAGGTGGTAGGGGTTGTGGGTTCAGGAGGTGATGTTGAAGAAGTCTTGCTGAGTTGCTGCAGTCCATCTTGTAGCTGGTAAACACTGTGCCGGTGGTAGAGGGAGTGAATATTTAAGGTGGTGGATTAGGTATCGATCAAGTGGGTTGTTTGTCCTGGATGCTGTTGATCTTCTCGAGTGTTGTTGGAGTTGTGCTCAACCAGGCAACTGGAGAGTATTCCATCACACTCCTGACTTGTGTGTTGTGGACAGTCTTTAGGAAATCAGAAGGTGAGCTACTGGCTGTAGGATTCCCGACCTGTGATCTGCTTTTGTAACCACAGTATTTAAATGGCTGGTCCAGTTAAGTTTTTGGTTAATGGTGACCCCTAGAATGTTGATGGTGAGTTTCAATTATAGTATTGCCATTGACTGGGATGGTGGCTACACATTGCTCTTTGGAGATAGTCATTGTCTGGCACAGATCTTCCTTGCCATTTATCAGACAATGTGACACCAGATGTTTTTGATAGCTTCACATATCTGGGCCTCACAATCACCAGTAATCTGTCACTGATGCTGAAATCAGCACACACATCGCAAAGGCTGCAATTGTTGTCTAATACAGGCAGGAATTATACAGTAAATGGCAGAACCCTTAAGTGCACGATGGGCAGAGGGATCTGGTTGTACAGGGCTACAGGTCACTGAAAGTGGCAACGCAGGTGGATAAGGTAGTCAGGAAGGTATATGGCATGCTTGCCTTCATTGGCAGGGGTATTAAGTATAAAAGCTGGGAAGTCATGCTGCAGCTGTATAGAACCTTGGTTAGGCCACACTTGGAATATTGCGTGCAATTCTGGTCACCACATTACCAGAAGGATATGGAGGTGTTGGAGAGGGTGCAGAGGAGGTTTACCAGGATGCTGCGTGGTCTGGAAGTTATTAGCTATGAGGAGAGGTTGGAGAAACTTGGATTGTTCTCACCAGAGCGACGGAGATTGAGGGGCGACTTGATAGAAGTTTACAAAATTATGAGTGGCATGGACAGAGTAGATAGTCAGAAGCTTTTTCCCAGGGTGGAAGAGTCAATTACTAGGGGACATAGATTTAAGGTGAGAGGAGAAAACTATAGAGGAGATGTGCGGGGCAAGTTTTTTACGCAGAGGGTAGTGAGTGTCTGGAATTCGCTGCCAGAGGAGGTGGTGGAAGCAGGTACGATAGTGGTGTTTAAGAGGCAGCTTGACAAATACATGAATAGGATGGGAATAGAGGGATACGGACCCCGGAAGTGCAAAATATTTTAGTTGACGGGCAATATGATCGGCACAGGCTTGGAGGGCCGAAGGGCCTGTTCTTGTGCTGTACTTTTCTTTGTTCTTTGTTATGTCCAAACTGAGTAAGAAAGTGTGGAACAGCGGCAACCTGACTGAGAACACCAAACTGTGAGTCTACCAAGCCTGTGTCCTCAGCGCACTCCTCTACAGGAGTGAAACCTGGACAACATATGCCAGGCAGAAGAAAAGGCTGAACAATTTCCACCTTCGCTGCCTCCGATGTATTGGTAGCACAAGGTCACAAATTCAGCGGTCCTTGAGTGTGCTAGTTCCATCAGTGTACACTCATTGCTAAGCGAATGATGCCTGCACTGGCTTGGTCATGTTCATTGGATGGATGACACCCGTGTACCCAATGACCTTCTATACAGTGAACTGGCCACTGGGTCATGACCTCCTTAGTGTCCATACCTCTACTGCAAGGGCACATGAAAGAGAGATATGCAACTGGCGGACATTGACGCTGACGGCTGAGAGGCAGTTGCTAACAGTCATGCCCTCTGGAGGCTGACCGCTTGGAAGGGCATTGGAAAAGGTGAGTGGAAACAAAAAGCTCATCTGGCCATGAAAAGGGCCCAGGCAAAGCAGAGACGAGCAAATCGTGCACCTTCTCAGCCCACTGTCTTCCTCTGCGGCAAATGCGGCAGAGGCTGCCATGTCAGAGTGGGGCTCCTAAGCCACACCAGGCAATGCCCATCACTGAACATCCCCAATTCTGACCTTATGATGGAGAGAAGGCCATTGATGAATCATCTGTCCTGAGCAACTCATGCAGTGAGGTCCTGGGTTTAGATGTTATTTTCCAACAACTACAGCCATCTTTCTAGGTACAATTCCAACCAGTGGAAAGATTAACTTCAATTTTACTCAGGCACCTTGTTGGTACACTTGGTCAAATGCTGCCTTGATATCAAGGGCAATTACTCTCACCTCTGAAATACAGCTCTTGTGTCCACTTTTGGACCAAGGCTGTAATAAGGTCTGGACTGGAGACCAGTGATCCTTTTTTAAAATTTATTAATTCATTTTTTATTCAGAGGGCATTTGAGTCAGCTACATTGGAGTCACATGTAGGCAAGGATGGCAGTGAAGAATCGACAATGGTTTCATGGTGATCATTAGACTTTTAATTCCAGATTTTATTGACCCTGGATCTCTGGATTACTAGCCCAGTGACAATACCACGACACAATACCTTCCCCTGGTGGAACCTAAACTTGCTCGGAATGGAACATCAAAGTCCAAAGCTTAGCTGCACCACTGCCACCCTTAAATTACAGGCAGTTCTTGCAAATAGCTCAACCACAGCTTAAGTTGTAGATCTTCAAAGGGTGAATAGTATACTGCAGATGCCAATTTATTGTCATGCATGGAGGGACCGTATGCAAGGTTATTGTTGCAAAACGCTTCATCATCCAACAGGTCTGACAGCATCTGTGGAGAGAGAAAAAAAAAACAGAGTTAACATTTCGAGTCCTTATGACTCTTCAGAGCTCTGAACTGCTCTGAAGGAGAGTCAAAAGGACTCAAAACGTTAACTCTGGTTTTTGTCCTCTCCACAGATGCTGTCAGACCTGCTGAGCTTTTCCAGCATTTTCTGTTTTGGTTTTAGATTTCCAGCATCCGCAGTATTTTGCTTTTAACTCCATCATCCAGCATGAAGTGAATATGCAGTGTCTCCAATTTGGCATTGTCCTTATATCTTTGATGGAAAAACAACTTTTTATTGGAAATAAAACACAGCTTCCAACCTGATAGTCGCCCAACCTCGGACGGCCCGCTTCTACCTCCTACCCAAAATCCACAAACAGAACTGTCCCGGCAGACCGATCGTGTCAGCCTGTTCCTGCCCCACGGAACTCATTTCTTGCTATCTTGACTCTCTTCTCTCTCCCCTTGTCCAGTCCCTTCCCACCTACATCCGTGATTCCTCTGACACCTTACGTCACATCAACAATTTCCAGTTC
The DNA here is from genome assembly GCF_964194155.1 of Cetorhinus maximus. Taxonomy (NCBI): domain Eukaryota; kingdom Metazoa; phylum Chordata; class Chondrichthyes; order Lamniformes; family Cetorhinidae; genus Cetorhinus; species Cetorhinus maximus. Next base: position 3,264,874 of record NC_135908.1, read on the forward strand.
CCTGGCCCCAACCGCTTCCTCTTCACCATGGACGTCCAATCCCTCTACACCTCCATCCCCCACCAGGATGGTCTGAGGGCCCTTAGCTTTTTCCTTGAACAGAGGCCCGAACAATCCCCATCCACCACGACTCTCCTCCATCTGGCTGAACTTGTTCTCACACTGAACAATTTCTCCTTTAACTCCTCTCACTTCCTCCAAACAAAAGGTGTGGCTATGGGTACCCGCATGGGCCCCAGCTATGCCTGTCTCTTTATGGGGTATGTGGAACATTCCTTGTTCCAGTCCTACTCCGGCCCCCTCCCACAACTCTTTCTCCGGTACATCGATGATTACTTTGGTGCTGCTTCATGCTCTCATCGGGACCTGGAAAAATTTATTAATTTTGCTTCCAATCTCCACCCCTCCATCATTTTCACATGGTCCATCTCTGACACTTTCCTTCCCTTCCTTGACCTCTCTGTCTCAATTTCTAGTGATAGACTGTCCACCAATATCCATTACAAGCCTACCGACTCCCACAGCTACCTCGACTACAGCTCCTCACACCCCGCTTCCTGTAAGGACTCCATCCCATTCTCTCAGTTCCTTCGCCTCCGTCGCATCTGTTCTGATGATGCTACCTTCAAAAACAGTTCCTCTGACATGTCCTCCTTCTTCCTTAACCGAGGTTTTCCACCCACGGTCGTTGACAGGGCCCTCAACCGTGTCCGGCCCATCTCCTGCGCATCCGCCCTCACGCCTTCTCCTCCCTCCCAGAAACATGATAGGGTCCCCCTTGTCCTCACTTATCACCTCCGCATTCAAAGGATCATCCTCCGCCATTTCCGCCTAATCCAGCATGATGCCACCACCAAACACATCTTCCCTTCACCCCCCTTGGCGGCATTCCGTAGGGATCGTTCCCTCCGGGACACCCTGGTCCACTCTTCCATCACCCCCTGCTCCTCAACCCCCACCTATGGCACCTCCCCATGCCCACGCAGAAGATGCAATGCCTGCCTCTTCACTTCCTCTCTCCTCACCATCCAAGGGCCCAAACGCTCCTTTCAAGTGAAGCAGCATTTCACTTGCATTTCCCCTAACTTAGTCTACTGCATTCGTTGCTCCCAATGCGGTCTCCTCTACATTGGAGAGACCAAACGTAAACTGGGCGACCGCTTTGCAGAACACCTGCGGTCTGTCCGCAAGAAAGACCCAAACCTCCCTGTCGCTTGCCATTTTAACACTCCACCCTGCTCTCTTGCCCACATGTCTGTCCTTGGCTTGCTGCATTGTTCCAGTGAAGCCCAACGCAAACTAGAGGAACAGCACCTCATCTTCCGACTAGGCACTTTACAGCCTTCCGGACTGAATATTGAATTCAACAACTTTAGATCTTGAACTCCCTCGTCCATCCCCACCCCCTTTCTGTTTCTTCCCCTTCCCTTTTGTTTTTTCCAATAATTTATATAGATTTTTCTTTTCCCACCTATTTCCATTATTTTTAAATCTATACCTGTAATGCCTTGTCAGTCTTTCCACCCCACCCCCACTAGAGCTGTACCTTGAGTGTCCTGCCATCCATTCTTAATTAGCACATTCTCTTAGATAATATCACCACCTTCAACACCTCTTTGTTCCTTTATCTGTGACATCTTTTGATTATCTGCTCCTATCACTGCTTGCTTGTCCCTACAACCACCCCACCTCCCCAACTTCTCTCCCCCCACCCCTCTCTCCCCCCCCCACCTTAAATCAGCTTATATTTCACCCTTCTCCTATTTTTACTTAGTTCTGTTTAAAGGGTCATGAGGACTCGAAACGTCAGCTCTTTTCTTCTCCGCCGATGCTGCCAGACCTGCTGAGTTTTTCCAGGTAATTCTGTTTTTGTTTTGGATTTCCAGCATCCACAGTAGTTTTTTGTTTTTATCTCTTTTTTTATTGGAAGGGCCAGGTGTAGCTTTGCATTGCCGACGGAGCTGTGATCTTATAAACGCATTATAATGGGAGTGTGTGCATCTGTGCTTTTGAATATTCTAATTGATGGGGCAGTTTTCTTCCCTCATTGAAATCTCAGCCTCAATGGCTCAGCGGGTAGCCCAGTCACCTCCAAGTCAGAAGGTTGTGGGTTTAAATCCCACTCCAGAGACTCAAGCACTAATATCTAGGCTGACTCTCCAGTACAGTACTGAGGGAGGCGCTACACAGTTGGAGGTGCTGCCTTTGGTATGAGGAGCTAAATTGAGGCCTTGTCACTTTCTTGGGTGGACACGCAAGCTACTTTGAAGGAAAAACAGGGAAATTCTTCCTGGTTTTCTGGCCAAACTTTATCCTGTAACCAACAAAACAAAATCAGATTGTTGTTTGTGGGAGTTGCTGTGCGCAAATTGGCTGCTGCATTTCCCACGTTATAGCTTAGCCGTCTGGTAGCACAGAACTTACCAATTTCCCCCTTATATTGGTATTCTAGCGAGTGTCCTGATGATTGCAAGACGAAAAGCTTTGATGTGTCTCTTTGTTCAGCAATACTCGAGACCTACATTTCATGGGCAAGAAAGCACTTTGGAACATCCCACAGTTGTCAATGTCGGTCTAGAAATGCAAGTTTGTTTTGTTTTTTTCACAGCTCCTCTCAAACCCTAGCCAACAAAAACTCTATCCCCTTGCACATGTCTAACTTCAGCTCAAAATGCAAGGCACCATCAGTGTTACAAAGCTAGCAGAGAAAATGAGATAAACCAGGAAATGATAATTTGGTGACAAAATGCTTGACGATCAAGGATTATAGGAAAAAGGAAGGTTTAGTGAGGAGGCGGTAAGGTTTTGCGCAGTGTTGAGATCAAATAACACAAGAAGAGGGCATTCGGCCCAATTTGCCAATGCTGGATCTTTGGAAGAGCAATCTCATTAGTCCCACTCTCCTGCTCTTCCCCCACGGCCCTACGAATTTAATCCTCAAGTATTTATCCACTTCCCCTTGAAAGTTGTTGTTGGATCTACTTGTGCCACTTATTCAGGTAGGATATTGCAGATCAAAACTCACTGCGTTAAACAAATTATTCTATTCCGTGGTTCTTAAATCTTAAACCTGTGTCCATTGGTTACCAACAATCCTGCCAATGGAACCAGTTTCTCCTTATTAATGCACAGGAAAACCCTTCAAGGGCCAGGGAACGAAAGATTAGAACAGTGAACTGTGTGAAAAGTCACGATTTCAATGCAGTGACGATATATTGAAGAGCGTGTGGTGCCTTGTTGTTTGGGGTGCACCTGGGAGAGTTCCAAAACCGCACAGGGGGAAGCGGAGTATGATCTGATGTTCTGCACTGGAATTTTAATATATGCACCTTCCATGAGACTAACTGTTAACTTGGTGACTAAAGCCCACGAAAGATGTGTTGCTTTGGTTACAGTGGTTACCATAACAACCAGTTGGATGATTCAGGGAACTGTCATGAAATCCCAAATGATTTTTTTAAAGCCAAGATCGAGCTATCCAGCTAATTTTAAAAAGAAGATCTTGAGTTTCTTCTCTAGCCTCCTCTAGAATGGGGTCCATCCTAAACCATTGTGCAGCTGACCGCTCTCAATCGCCACGATCACTTACATTCTCTTCGAGATGTTGATGATCTGAAGGCCAGGCTTGTGTGGTGGATGGACTCGTTGACCAACCTTTGTCTGAGTCTTGTCAGGGGCTGTTTGACTGTGGCAAGGCATCACATTGTGGAGAACCATCTCCTGCACACGCGCGCACTTATGAACTCCCCAGCAGGGGGTCACCGGATGACTGTTGGCCACGGGAGGTTGGATTTTTGATCTTCCTTGCCCTGGAGCATTGAGATTGATGGGAGCATTCCATCCCTGTCACTGATGAGATCAGTTTAACTCCATTAAACCTGGGGTTTCACTGGCCTGAGGTCTTCAGGACAACACCGCACAGTGTAACAATCTATTAAACCACTGAAGAACTGAGTGCCTGATAGCGAAATCTCACCTGCAGAGTCAGACGCGGCTGGCTAAATGGGGCAATGATTGAAATCCAATTAACACCTTAGCAGGTGTAGGTATGTTAAAAGGAATTTGAATTCTTGTGCTTAACGCTGTAATGCCAACTATTTTCCCCATTCATCATGCTATTGGCTCAACAAGAAAAATGCTCCTTTTTGTTTATAAAGATCTCATGCAGTGACGTCAATGACGCATTAAATTTGCTGTGTGTGTCCTCACTTGCCTGTCACCATTCTGTAACTCTCAGTTGCAAACTTATACCAGTAGACAGAGCTTCATAAGCATCCGATCCCCATATGCTTTTGCTCACAGCATAGCTCATAAAGGAAGGGAAATGTTCTCTTCTGCTGATGTCCATGGGCAACGCCAAAGTGTAATCACCAGTGAACCAGAGAAACATAATTAAAGGCAAGAGCAGGCCAGTTGGCTGACTGACTGACTGCATTCCTCTTGCACTCAAGTTCTCCCATTGTAACCTCCAGTCCTGTGAGCGTCCCTAATGCCTCCGTCTGGCACATTTATTCCAAACGTTTCTTCCCAATGTCTGTTTTCAATTTACTTTTTGCTGATTTAAAATTTATGTCCTTCGGTCCCACTTGCCAGGTTTACTTTAATATTCTGTGATTCCCCTTATTGAACGACGCTCAGAATTTGTTGCCAACCTCAGTGAGGTCCTGCCTTCCCTCGCTTCCCTTTGGACTGACGTGTGAAGCTTAACATTTATCTCAATGAAATGTGATGTCGCACACCAGTGTCTATGGTCCAGTTGCCTCAGCACTGCCCATTCTGAGTAGAATCAACAAATTGTACAGTGCCAAAAAAAAAAACCATTCGGCCCATTGTGCCTGCCTAGCTCTTTTGAAAGAACTATCTAATTAGTCCCACTCCCCCGCCATAGCCCAGCATTTTTTTCTTTACTCTTCAAATATTTATCCAATTCTCTTTTGAATGTTAGGATTGAATCTGTTTCAACTCCCTCTCAGGCAGCGCATTCCAGATCCCAACAACTCGCTGTGTTTGAAACAAAGAATTCCTTTCATCTCCCTTTTCTCAATGATCGTAGAGCTTTGTGCTCTGGCTACCTTCTCTCTTGCCGATGGGAACAGTTGCATCTTATCAGTTCTATAACACCCCCACTTCCTCTGAACACCTCTATCAACTCTCCCCTTAAGTTTCTCTGCTCCCCAATTTCTGCCCGCCAAGCCTGCCCTGCTTTGTTTTCTAGCATCTTTTTTTTGCGTGGACAGCATCTCTTTAAAACCCTTCCCTCGAGTACGTGATCAGCCAACCTGACTTCCCCACATATCTGAACGTAATGAAGGGCAATTTAATGAGCTGCTAATTTGCTTGACACTTGGTGCTGGCTTAAATTGGGGCCTGCTCTACGAGCGTCAATGGCCCCGCGGCACCTCATTCAGTTGGCCACGTGTGACGGTCAATGCCAGTGTGCTACTTGACTGGGAGTATCCCTCTTGGCCACACCGTCATGCTGTATAATGCCCAAGACCCCCAACGCACCCCCCAAACACACTTTCCAATTGTCAGCAAATAGTGATCAGGAGTGGATTGTGACTGAACTTAAAGCATCTGTCCCACCATCTCCCCCACTGCCCACCCTCAGTCCCTCAGCTCAGGGTGCTGAGTCCAACTGAATCCTTCCAACTTTGATGAACTCCTGTCTGCTCCTCAATACCAACGTCCATCCACTGTGGTACGCAGCAGTATCAGGACTCTCCAACCAAGTGTCTGAACGTAACCGCACACACAGGCGAATATTTGGCAATACATTTTTTCGTCATTTTGAGCATGTTATGTAAGCAGTGCGGCTTTAAATAAGCTAGCAGGCTGTCATCCTGATTTTGTGCACAGAAGCCAAAGCACCTCACTTGGAGCTGGTGTAGGAGGAAGATCTGTCGAATGCTCAACATCCCCGGTCTATTTAACCTAAACCCTTCTTTTGTTCCAACCGTTGTAGGACTCTCTGCCGGAGGACCGGGAATGCCTCGATCCGGTCTGCCCCTGCCGCAGCCTGAAGGGGTCGGGGTCTGTTAATCCATCACCAGGCAAAGCCCTGCGTCTGGCACGGAGACTTCATTATGATCCATCCGACGCCGCCAGGTAGGAGAGGGTGGTCAATGGGCAATTTTGCCATGTCAACAGCGCGCGTCTCTTTTCAATTCCTGCTTCGATTTACCTCCGAAAATTAAAACAATCAAATCTCTTATCTCCTGCTGTCATCTCGTCCCTCCTACCGGCTGCCGGAACCACAGTAAACAGGGCCAGGAAGGATTGAGCATAGGTTGTTTTGGGCAGGAGTTCACGGGAACAGTAGTCGGTCAGTAGGGATTGTGTAAACAGGTGGACAGAGCTGGGGCAAGGTAGCCAGGGGGAAGCAAATAACCCAGTTGACACTGGTCTGGAAAGAGATGCAGCTTTTATTGTTGAGGTTCATCCCTAAAAGCTCCGTGACTCAGGACTCTGTGCTCTGCAGGCTGTTTCCAGTGACGCACACCGAGATGAGAATCCACTGCTGCTGGAGGACCATCAGCTCGGTGAAAGGCTTTCTTTGGTCTGCCCGACACTTTTTTTTACATTCATTCACGGGATGTGGGCTTCGCTGGCTGGGCCAGCATTTATTGCCCATCCCTAGTTGCCCTTGAGAAGGCGGCGGTGAGCTGCCTTCTTGAAACGCTGCAGTCCATGTGGTGTAGGTACACCCACAGTGCTGTTAGGGAGGGAGTTCCAGGTTTTTGACCCAGCGACAGTGAAGGAACGGCCGATATATTTCCAAGTTAGGCTGGTGAGTGGCTTGGAGGGGAACTCCTAGGTGGTGGGGTTCTCACCTATTTGCTGCCCTTGTCCTTCTAGATGGTAGTGGTCATCGGTTTGGAAGGTGCTGTCTAAGGAGCCTTGTGAGTTCCTGCAGTGCATCTTGTAGATGGTACACACTGCTGCTACTGTGCATCGGTGGTGGAGGGAGTGGATGTTTGTGGATGTGGTGCCAATCAATCAGACTGCTTTGTCCTGGACAGTGTCCAGCTTCTTGAGTGTTGTGGGAGCTGCACTCATCCAGGCAAGTGGGGAATGTTCCATCACGCTCCTGACTTATGCCTTGTAGATGGTGGACAGGCTTTGGGGAGTCAGAAGGTGAGTTATCTGTTGCACGGTTCCTAGTCTCTGACCTGCTCATGTAGCCACAGTATTTATATGGCTAGCCCAGTTCAGTTTCTGGTCATGGGTAATCTCCAGGATGTTGATAGTGGGGGATTCAGTGATGGTAATGACATTGAATTTCAAGGGGCAATGGTTGGATTCTCTCTTGTTGGATATGGTCATTGCCTGACACTTGTGTGGCGCGAATGTTACTTGTCAGCCCAAGCCTGGATACTGTCCAGGTCTTGCTGCATTTGGACATGGACTGCTTCAGTATCTGAGGAGTTGCGAATGGTGCTGAACATTGTGCAATCATCAGCGAACATCCCCACTTCTGACCTTATGATGGAAGGAAGGTCACTGATGAAGCAGCTGAAGATGGTTGGGCCGATGGCACTACCCTGAGGAACTCCTGCAGTGATGTCCTGGAGCTGAGATGACTGACCTCCAACAACCACAACCATCTTCCTTTGTGCTAGGTATGACTCCAACCAGTGGAGAGCTTTCCCCCTGATTCCCATTGACTCCAGTTTTGCTAGGGCTCCTTGATGACATACTCTGTCAAATGCTGCCTTGATGTCAAGGGCAGCCACTCTCACCTCACCTTGGGAGTTCAGCTCTTTTGTCCATGTTGAACCAAGGCTGTAACGGGGCCAGGAGTTGAGTGGCCCTGGCAGAACCCAAGTCAGTGAGCAGGTTATTGCTAACCAAGTGCCGCTTGATAGCATTGTTGATGACCCCTTCCATTACTTTACTGATGATCGAGAGTAGACTGATGGGGAGGTAATTGGCCGGCTTGGATTTGTCCTGCTTTTTGTGTGCAGGACAAACCTGGGCAATTTCCCACATAGCTGGGTAGATGCCAGTGTTATAGCTGTACTGGAACAACTTGGCTCAGGGCACGGCAAGTTCTGGAGCACAAGTTTTCAGCACTATTGCTGGAATATTGTCAGGGCCCATAGCCTTTCCAGTATCCAGTGCCTTCAGCCATTTCTTGACATCACGTGATTGAATCAAATTGGCTGAAGCCTGGCATCTGCGATGCTGGGGACCTCTGGAGGAGGCCGAGATGGATCATCCACTCGGCACTTCTGGCTGAAGATTGTAGCAAATGCTTCAGCCTTATCTTTTGCACCAATGTGCTGGGCTCCTCCATCATTGAGGATGGGGATATTTGTGGAGCTTCCTTCTCCAGTGAGTTGTTTAATTGTCCACCACCATTCATGACTGGATGTGGCAGGACTACAGAGCTTAGACCCGATCCATTGGTTGTGGGATCACTTAGCCCTGTCTATCACTTGCTGCTTATGGTGTTTGGTACACAATTAGTCCTGTGTTATAGCTTCACCAGGCTGACACCTCATGTTTAGGTGTGCCTGGTGCTGCTCCTCACATGCTCTACTGCACTCTTCATCTTCATTGAACCAGGGTTGATCCCCTGGCTTGATGGTAATGGTAGAGTGGGGAATATGCCAGGCCATGAGGTTACAGATTGTGTTTGAGTACAATTCTGCTGCTGCTGATGGCCCACAGCACCTCATAGTTGCTCAGTCACGAGTTACTAGATCTGTTCGAATTCTATCCCATTTAGCACAGTGGTAGTGCCACACAACAATGGAGGGTATCCTCAATGTGAAGGTGGGACTTCATCTCCACAATGACTGTGCGGTGGTCACTCCTACCGATAATGTCATGGACAGATGCATTGCAGCAGGCAGGATGGTGAGGACGAGGTCAAATATGCTTCTCCCTCTTGTTGGTTCCCTCACCACTTGCTGCAGGCCTAATCTAGCAGCTATGTCCTTTAGGACTCGGCCAGCTTGGTCAGTAGTGGTGCTACTGAGCCACTCTTGGTGATGACATTGAAGTCCCCCACCCAGAGTACATTCTGCACCCTTGCCACCCTCAGTGCTTCCTCCAAATGATGTTCAACATGGAGGAGCACTGATTCATCAGCTGAGGGAGGGCGGTATGTGGAAATCAGCAGGTGGTTTCCTTGCCCATGTTTGACCTAATGTCATGAGGCTTCATGGGCCCCGGAGTCGATGTTGAGGACTCCCAGGGCAACTCCCTCCCGACTGTACACCACTGTGCCGCCACCTCTGCTGGGTCTGTCCTGCTGGTGGGACAGGACATACTCAGGATGGTGATGGTGGTGTCTGCGACACTATCTGTGAGGTATGGCTCCATGAGGATGATTATGTCAGGCCAATGCTTGACTAGTCTGTGAGACAGCTCTCCCAATTTTGGCACTAGCCCCCAGATGTTAGTATGGAGGACTTTGCAGGGTCAACAGCGCTGAGTTTCTGGTGCCTAGGTCGATGCCGGGTGGTCTGTCCGGTTTCATTCCTCTTTTGTGACTTTGTAGCAGTTTGTTACAGCTGAGGGGCTTGCTAGGCCATTTCAGAGGGCGTTTAAGAGTCAACCACATTGCTGTGGACCTGGAGTCAGAACAGAGAACTGTCAGAGAGGGTCAGAGTGGGCCTGGAGTCAGTACAGAGAGTGAGTGTCGCAGACTGGCACATTCCAAGATCCAGGACAAGGTGCTGAGGGATCACTAAGGCTTGGGCTAGCCGCCCCAGAGACTCAATGGGGAAAGATCGCCATCTAAGGCCTTTCCACCATAGTACACTGAGAGGCTGGAATCCCTGTAAAACCCCTCGGGCTACATGTTTGATATGAAATGTATGTTGTCAATATAACCTGTAGTTGGAACTGTGGTGAGGCACCTCAGAGGGTCACATGCTGTATTGTAAGAAATTGAAATGTATTGTGCTTTATGTAATGTCAAACTTGAACTGTTACATAATAAACTCAGTCATTTGGTCGTATAGAACTTGAGTATTGCTGAGAAAAGAGACATGTAGAAGTTTTTCACCTTGCGCTCATCAGGACACTTGTAAGAATAGCAATATAAGGGGAAAGCAATAATTTAGACATAAAGTATAATTTATACATACAGTATAAATTGTTGTTTTCCCCCTTTTATTGGTATTCTTGTGTGTGCCCTGATGAGAGCAAGACAAAAAGCTTAGACATGTCTCTTTTTTTAATAGCAATAATATAATTTATTCATAAAATTTTTTAAAGTACATTTTTTGACAAAAGAAATTCAGGCAGACACTCCCAGTGCAGCACTGAGGGAGTGCCTTACTGTCAGGGATGCCATCTTTTGGATGAGATGTTAAACCAAAGCACCATCTGCCCTTTCAGGTGAGTATAAAAGATCCCATGGCACTATTTCGAAGTAGAGCAGGGGAGTTTCTCCCCGGTGCCCTGACCAATATTTATCCCTCCCTCAACATCACTCAAAGCAGGTCAGACTCCTGTGGCTGTTTGTGGGAGTTTGCTATGCTCAAATTGGCTGCCACATTTATTACATTACAACAGTGGCTGGTCAAAAAAAAAAACTTCATTGGCCGTAAAGTGATTTGGCGATCCCTGAGGTTGTGAAAGGTGCAATATAAATGCAAGTTTGAGGACTCTGGGTCTATACTCGATTGGGTTTAGAAGGATGAGGGGGGATCAGATTGAAACTTACAGAATACTGAAAGGCCTGGATAGAGTGGACGTGGGGAAGATGTTTCCATTAGTAGGCGAGACTGGGACCCGAGGGCACAGCCTCAGAGTAAAGGGAAGACCTTTCAGAACAGAGATGAGGAGAAACTTCTTTAGCCAGAGAGTGATGAATCTATGGAATTCATTGCCACAGAAGGCTGTGGAGGCCAGGTCATTGAGTGTATTTAAGAGCGAGATAGATAGGTTCTTGATTGGTAAGGGGATCAAAGGTTACGGGGAGAAGGCGGGAGAATGGGGTTGAGAAACTTATCAGCCATGATTGAATGGTGGAGCAGACTCGATGGGCTGAATGGACTAATTTCTGCTCCTATGTCTTATGGTCTTATGGTCTAAGTTCATCTGTCAAGGTCGGTATCAGGCAGGCTGGGGGTTTGGATAGACAGTTATGATAAACAATTGCTGGTCTGGTTGGCTCATTTGGATCAGTGGATAACAAGCCATAGCCATCACGATCACTAACCATCTGCCAGAGAAAAAACCTTCAATTGCATTGGGAACCTGTACAACTGCTCCCAGAGAACTTCAAAGTACAGCTATTTTGCGTTTGTTTCCCCAGGGCTAGTTGGAATAAAATGGAACGTTGCAAGTTATTTATGTAATGATTACTTGGAGCCAACTTGTCTTGTAATGTCACCTCGTTCTCATGCCCTCCTTTGGTAACCACCCTCTCTCCTGAGGAAACTCTCGATGCAAAATCTTGTATATGGTGCAGCAAGTCAGCTGCATGTTACAGTGGGAGTGTGTCCACCCACTCCCCAACTGGAAATGGAAACCATCCCAGGGCCCCAAGTCATCGTTAACCTTTATGCTCAACATTAAACCACCACTTTTAAAAGTATCTGTTTCTAATCTGTTGCTAATATTTCTGGCACTAACACTCTCATAAAACAGTTGGAGAAATGTACTGAACTGTGGAATTCTTTGCCCTTTTCTCCAGCAGCCCTTGAGTCCCTTGCCCATGTGACCAATATTCATGCACGGTGCCAGTCAGTCAATGACTGGTAGGCTAGTCAACCTTGGAAGGCATCAGAAACTGAACCTTTTTGTCCTTGCCCATTGGCCCTGAATCTGCCATATCAATAACATCAAGGCTGTCGTCATTCGCTGTGATTAGAGGGAAAACTGACAGCAGCTTCTGGTGTCCGCACATGTGCAGTTAAACATTGAAACACAGAAATTGCTGTCAGTGGTACGTCGCTCCTCCATGTGTTTTGCTATTGCAGTCCCTGCAGATGGAATCTGTGCAACCATCAGGTTGGGGCGTGAACTGATTGCCCTCTATTATCACACTAAAGACTGATGAAAAATTCCAGCATTTTTCAGTCAGGAGCCATGTTTTTTTTTATGGCAGAGCAAGTCAAAATTACTGCTGAACAACCTCTCTGGTCCTGAAAATTTAATTTTACAAGTCTGGCCTCCGATTCCCTTAAGGGAAAAAAAAAAATTACAGATTGTGTTTGTTTTAAACCCGTGCTTTTCTATTTATGTTTCTCTCTTAATCACCCAAGTGTATGTTCCCAATTCTTATTTCACTTTCTCTGCAATGATTTAAATAATTTATTTTCCTGGTTTTTGTTTTCTGCTTTGCCATCTGTGAGGATTCTTCAATCTGCTTGGCCCACCAACATAGATATCATAGATCCGCTGTAGAGGGCACCAAATTCAAGCTGCCATGGAAATAAGAGGAGGTCTGCCCTCTATAGTCTGCTGGGCAGCTCTCTTCAAGTCCCATCCCTTTGCTGTTGATCACAGAATTCAGGTCCATCTAGTCTAATTCACCAGATAGTGAGAGTTCAGACTAGTATCTTTTCCCTCCTTAGAATATTCTGATAATCCACTGGCTGACCTGCCACCTTGCACTCCCTGTCAACCTAATTTCATCCATAACCGTGCTGTCCATATCCTAACTTTCGCCAAGTCCCATTTACCTAGCACCGCTGTGCTCACTGAGCCTACGTTGGTTGCAAGTCTGGCAACAGCCTTGATTTTAATAACACTCACCCTTGTTTTCAAATCCTTGGCTTTGCCCCTCTCCATCTCTGCAACCTCCTCCTCCGACCCTAGAATCCTCCGAGATCTCTGCGCTCCTCCAACTCTGACAACTTGCACAGCTCTGATATCTTTCACTGTACCGTTGGGGGCTGTACCTTCAGCAGCCTGGATCCTAAGCCCTAGAACTCACTCCCTAAACCTCTGGCTCCTCCTCCTCCTCCTCCTCCTCCAAGAAGCTCCTTAAAACCTACCTACTTGTCCAAACATTGTCCCACGTGAGGTGAGGTGGTCAAATGTTAAATATTTCCTGCTAACACTCCTGTGAAATGCCTTGGAAGATTTTGGAATTCTAAAGGTGCTATATAAATGAAATTGCCAGGCGAGGAGCCAATGTCGACCAGCGCGTGCAGTGACTGGTGAGCGAGACTTGGGCGGGATTTTCCATTCTGGAACTCAGTACCATGGTGGAGGCGGGAATTCAGAGGGTTTCTTGCCGCGGAGGCTGCTGGGAATTTGCGCCATATTGCGCGCCGCTGGCCTAAGTAACCGTGCGGTGGATGGGTTTCCCGACGTTTTGTGTGGCGAGCTGAGCTGGATGGCTCATGCCCTGTCATCATACCCAGGTGCCATGTTCAAAAGGCACCTGGACATCAACGGATCCACCGTTGATGATAGAAGATCCAGCTCCTGGAAGATCCTGAAGATAGACGATCCGCGTCGTAGGTGTTTCACTCACTCTCTCTCACTCTCACTCACTCACTCACTCACTCACTCACTCACTCACTCACTCACTCACTCACTCACTCACTCACTCACTCACTCACTCACTCACTCACTCACTCACTCACTCACTCACTCACTCACTCACTCACTCACTCACTCCCTCCCTCCTGGGGACAGGGGCCCTGTCGCTGGAGGCCTCCATCTTCCCTTCCGATCTGTGCGAGCTGCCCCAGGCCTTGCAGGGTGAGCCTGACATTTACCCACCACGTTGGTCCGGATGTGTTCTGGACGGGCGTGAAAACCTGCTGGGCGGCACAGAAAATCGGACGAGGTTGTGGGGGAGATGATTTCGGTCGGGCCTTCACCTGTTTCACGCTGGCCTCTGGCGGGGATGGTGACCCCGCCATGACGGGCAGGGCTGCCCATTCCCGCTGGCGGGAAACCGACTTTACAGCTCCCGCCACATTGCTCCCCACCCCCAACCCCCCACTCACCCACCCCTTGCCCACCATTAAACCCACTGCAGGGGAGGGGTCTGGAAAATTCCGCCATTGGCGTGAGTTTGATTTATTTTATTTCGTTTGAGAGATTTTGTTTCTGCCGGCCGGGGGAGTCCAAAACACCCGGGGAACAGTCTCAAGATAAGGGGCCAATGATTTAGGACTGAGATGAGGGAAAAATTCTTCACTCAAAGGCTTTTGAACCTTTGGGATTCTCTACCCCAGAGGGTCCTTGGTGCTCCATCATTGAAAACATTTAAGACTGGGATGGACAGATTTTTGGTGGATCAGGGAATTGAGGGATTTGCAGGGGGGAGTAGGCGGGAAAATAGAGTTGAAGCCCAGATCAGCCACGATTGTATTAAATGGTGGAGTAGGCTCGACAGGCCGTGTGGTCTACTCCTCCTATTTCTCTTGTTCTTGAGTTAGGATGTGGGCAGTACAGTTTTGGTTGAGCTAAAGTTCATTAATACTCTGCAAGCTCTAAGTTTTATACTCCTTTAGGCAGAGGAGTTGATAATACAACATAGTGGCTGTAAATACGATGCATTTTCAGAATCAATATTTGAAAAATTATTACGGCAGGAGGTTAAATGGTCATTTCTGCTCTCTTGAGGTGGGCGAGATAATTGAGGCCTAGATCGTTACCATAGTGACAGAAGCACCTTGTCTCTAAATGAAATGGCTGACATGTGCAAGTCCAACTCCTCGGGCACTGTGGTTTTAAACTGGTTTCAGAGGTGAAGACTTCATGTGGAGAATCGTACCCATGAAGGCACACAATTTGTTGCAAACCAAGGTTAAAAATTGCTGTGGCCTTGAAATGTGCTGACATTTTGGGTCCTTAAAATAAGCTCCTTTGTTTACCAGTCGAAACTTTAGGGTTGAGAAGACTGGAGAATTGTCCTTTAAGTCTGTAAGATGATGGCAGTGAACATTGCATGCAATCTCTTTGTGCTTGAACTTGGTATGCAGCACATGACAAATGCCTTTCCATATTGTTGATTGTAATCCAGTTTTTGTAAGTCGGTCATGTGATGATGATGTGATGGTTTCTCTCGCTTTCACCACATTATACATTAGCTAAGTGAAATTAATTAGTTAAGGTGAGGCCTGTGCTGGCAGCAATATCTGTTTGTCCAGAGACTGGTTAGAATGTTGAACTCACTACCACAAGGAACGACTGGCATGGATACATTTAAGGGGAAGCTAGACAAGCAGATGAGGGAGAGAAGACTTGCGTTTATATTTGTGGCCTTTCATGACCACAGAATGTCCCAAAGCACTTTACAGCCAATGAAGTACTTTTTGAAGCGTGGTCACTGTTGTAATGTAGGAAATGCAGCAGCCGATTTGCGCACAGCAAGCTCCCACAAAGAGCAATGTGATAATGACCAGATAATCTGTTTCTGTGGTGTTGATTGAGGGATAAATATTGGGCAAGACACTAGGGAATAAGAAAGGGAAGATCTGGGCCAATGTTTTTTTTAAAAGCTTACAGATCAAGAGTCATGACACTCCATTCTGAGAGTTGTATCCAGACCTGTTAGCAAGATGATAGGAACAGGAGGATGCTATTGAGTCCCTTTAACCTGTACTGCAATTCACTTAGATCATGGCTAACCTGTATATTAACTCCAATTACCTGTCATCATCCTGTAACCCTAACAAGAATCTATCAGTCTCAGTTTAGAAATTCAGTTGACCCCCAAGCCTCAATTAGAGTGGGTTCCAGATTTCCACTCCCCTTTGTGTGAAGAAGTGCTTCCTGACATCACCCTGAATGGCCTAGCCCTCATTTTAATGTTACGCTACCTTGCCTAGAGGAAAAAGCCTGTTTTATCCCAACTCCTTTAATTATCATAAACACCTCAATGAGATCATCCCTTAAACTAGCATGCTCGGGGCAATACAAACTTTTTAAAAAAAATTCTTCTATGAGATATGGTTGGGTGTCGCTGGCAAGGCCAGCATTATGTTGCCCATTCCTAATTGCCCTTGAACTGAGCAGCTTGCTAGGCCATTTCGGAGGGGCAGTTAAGAGTCAACCACAGTGCTGTGGGTCTGGAGTCACATGTAGGCCAGACCTGAGTACGGGGGGCATTGCTGAACCCAATGGATGATAGTTCCATGGCCCTCCCATTGCTGTGACTAGTTTTCAATTACAGATTTATTAATTGAATTTAAATTCCACCAGCTGCCTTGGTGGGATTTGAACCCGTGTTCCCCCCCCCTAGCCTGGGCCTCTGGGGTACGAGTCCAGTGATATTACCGTTTGCCAGCATCCAATCTGCGCTCAGAATTTAACCCTTTCAGCCCAAGATTAAGGCACTTGTTTTGATAATCTAGGTTAGAATTATGCAATTCAATAGTGTCATTGTTTAACTGACAGTGACGCAGATTCTTTGAATGTATCAGTTAGCCTACCAGCTAAACGGATTTATTTTCAGCGACTGTGGCTCGGGAGGAGAATGTTTAGTCAGCCTGTCTTTATTTTCTCGCTGTCTAGTGACCTTGGCTGGAAAGTACAAATGCAAGGACGTCGTTTTGGGAATCTGCTCTGGCTTTGCTATGAGGCCATTAAGACCATAAGATCATAAGACATAGGAGCAGAAATTAGGCCATTCGGCCCTTCGAGTCTGCTCCGCCATTCAATCATGGCTGATAAGTTTCTCAACCCCATTCTCCCGCCTTCTCCCCGTAACCTTTGATCCCCTTACCAATCAAGAACCTATCTCGGTCTTAAATACACTCAATGACCTGGCCTCCACAGCCTTCTGTGGCAATGAATTCTATAGATTCACCACTCTCTGGCTAAAGAAGTTTCTCCTCATCTCTGTTCTAAAAGTTCTTCCCTTTACTCTGAGGCTGTGCCCTCGGGTCCTAGTCTCTCCTACTAATGGAAACATCTTCCCCACGTCCACTCTATCCAGGCCTTTCAGTATTCTGTAAGTTTCAATCAGATCCCCCCTCATCCTTCTAAACTCCATCGAATATTGACCCAGAGTCCTCAAATGTTCCTCATATGTTAAGCCTTTCATTCCTGGGATTATTCTCGTGAACCTCCTCTGAACCCTCTCCAGGGCCAGCACATCCTTCCTGAGATACGGGGCCCAAAATTGCTCTCAATATTCTAAATGTGGTCTGACCAGAGCCTTATAAAACCTCAGCAGCACATCTCTGCTTTTATATTCTAGTCCTCTCGAAATAAATGCCAACATTGCATTTGCCTTGCTAACTACTGTGTCAACCTGCAAGTAAACCTTAAGAGAATCCTGGACTAGGACTTCCAAGTCCCTTTGCACTCCAGATTTCTGAATTCTCTCCCCATTTAGAAAATAGTCTATGCCTCTATTCTTCCTACCAAAGTGCATGACCTCACACTTCGCCACATTGTATTCCATCTTCCACTTCTTTGCCCATTCGCCTAACCTGTCCAAATCCTTCTGCAGCCTCCCCGCCTACTCAATACTACCTGTCCCTCCACCTATCTTTGTATCATCTGCAAACTTAGCCAGGATGCCCTCAGTTCCTTCATCTAGATCATTATTGTATAAAGTGAAAAGTTGTGGTCCCAACACTGACCCCTGCGGAACTCCACTAGTCACCGGCCGCCATCCTGAGAAGGACCCCCTTATCCCCACTCTCTGCCTCCTGCCAGACAGCCAATCTTCTATCCATGCTAGTACCTTTCCTCTAACACTATGGGCTCTTATCTTACTGAGCAGCCTCCTGTGCGGCACCTTGTCAAAGGCCTTCTGGAAGTCCAAGAAGATAACATCCATTGGCTCTCCTTTGTCTAACCTACTCGTTACCTCCAATGATCCTCATTCTCAAAGTTGACGTGAGAAGATTGCCTGCTGGAGCTAGATATTGGGGAACTGGAGGGACCAGACTCCAGCTCCCCCCTCAGATCCAACTGCTCCTCAATAAAATGGAGGTCTGGATGCCTCAAAGGAGGAAATTGTCAGCCATGGATCAGTTGGTAGCATTCTTGCCTCTGAGTCACAAGGTTTTGGGATCAAGTCCCACTCCCAGGACTTGAGGACAAAAAATGAGGCAGGTGTTGTGTTTTGGATGAGACATTAAACCACGGCTCAACCTGCTTACTTGGATGGATGTAAAAGATCCCATGACACTATTTCAAAGAAGAGCAGGGAAGTGATTCTCGGTGTCCTGGCCAATATGTATCCCTCAATCAACATCAAGAAAAAAGATGCTTATGTGGCCATTATCACATTGCTGTTTGTGTGTGCAAATTGATCACACAATTCCCTACATTACGACAGTGCCAACATTGGCTGTAAAGTGCTTTGACATGTCCAGTGGTAATAAAAAGCACTATATAAATGCAAAATGTTTTTGCAGATTCAATGCAAACATTTGCTGGCAATGCACTAAAGACAATTCCTTGTCT